>NW_015505609.1:22471-89381 GCF_001515645.1 Sinocyclocheilus grahami | reverse complement strand
TATATATATATATATATATATATATATATATATATATATATATATATGGTTGCTGTCCGACTGGACCGTTTCTGATTGCAGTGGTGGGCTGTTTGGACCAAAAATGCTAGGGCTGATTTTTAGTCCCAGTACAGCCCTGTTGAGAGGCTGAAATGTGAAAAATCACATTTCTCAATGCAAAATCACAAAGAGATTAGGTCTTTCACCAGCTACCATACATAATATTGTGAAAAGATTCAGGGAATCCAGAGAAATCTCAGTCTGTGTAGGGCAAAGCAGGAAACCTCAGTTGAATGTGCATGACCTTTGAGCCCTCAGATGGCATTGCATAAGAAACCGTCATGTTGCAGTGTTAAATATAGTCACGTGGGCTCAGGAGTACTTCGAAAAACTGCTGTCACTTAACACAGTCAGCCGCTGCACCAATAAATGCAACTTGAATCTCTGTTACTCGAGGAGAAAGCTATACATCAATTCTATGCAGTGATGCCGCGGGATTCTCTGGGCCAGAGCTCATCTCAGATAGTAAAAAAGACAGTGGAAATGTGTGCTGTGGTCTGATGACTCCACATTTCAACTTGTTTCTGGGAAAAATGGATGTCAAGTTCTCAGTCCGAAAGACCAAATGGACCATCCAGACTTTCATCAGAGACAGATGCAAAAGCAAATGTCTGTCATGGTATGGGGGGGCAGCAGAACAAACGGCATGGGTGATTGGCATATGTGCCAAGGTACCATTGACGTTGAGGCATATATTGGAATTGTTCAGAGACATATACTGCTATCAAGATGACATCTTTTATTGGAAATCCATGGTTATTAGATCAAGACAATGCCAGGCCTCATTCTGCATGTGCTACAACAGAGTGGTTTTGTAGACACAGAATGAATGTGCTAGACTGGGCTGCCTGCAGTCCAGATCTGTTTCCTATTGAAAATGTATGAGCAGTCATGAAAAGGAGAATCAGACAACAACGATCATAGACTGCTGAGCATCAGAAGTCTTATATTAAGTGAGATTGGACAAAAATTTTGCTTGCAAAACTTTAACAATTATTATCCTCATTTCCCAAACAATTTACCATTGTAATTAAAAGGAAAGTTGATGTGATCGTGTTAAATATGACTCTGTCCCAACTTTTTTGCAGTGTGTTGCAGCCATCAATATATATTTACAAAATTAAATTAAATTGGCCAGTGAAAACATTGGATTTTTTTTCTTTGTATTTTAGTCAATTAAATAAAGGTTAAAGAGAATGAACAAATAACATATTCTTAATTTTATGGCATTTCACAACTTTTCTAGAATTAGGTTTGTAAATTAAGTAAAGTTTAAATTAAATATTTAATGAATCCCTGTATAATTACAGATGGTGAGAATTATTTTTTCTTTACATCAAAAATTATTAACTTTAACCACTTGAAATGAAGAAACATGCAGTCAATGCAATTGCCTTATTTTTGGCCAGATAGAATCAGTGTTTTCAGATATTAACATTTTCTACACTTGTACATAACACAATTTTCTACACTTGTACTCTTTTTTTCTCAGCTCTCATTTGTCGAGTGCCAAAAAGAGAAAGTGAATAATGGATTGACATTAGAGTAGTCTGACACATTTCTGAAAGGATTCCATTACATGGATCTTTTTTTAATTTAAGGTAGAGTAATTTCAGTGGGTTTTATAGTATCTATTTGTTGAAAATGAGGTGCAAAAATATGACCATGAATGTAGCTTGCAGAAATTGGAAGGAATCACTTATTTACTAGTTGCTGAATTTTGCAGTGTAACTATCTTGGCTAGACATGAAAAATGCACACATTTCTAGAGGAAAATACAAGCAAGGTCAAGTCTCAAGGAGGGACTTATACGTTGTGTCATATGCAGGCAAGGACACCGCTAGCAATTTTGGGCCCTATGAAAGAATATGAGGTTGGCCCCCCTACCGCAACAAACATACACTATATTGGCCAAAAACGTATTGGGACCCCTAAAATGATAAGTTTTTCAGACCAGTCCAGTTCTTCTACACTGACTGAATCAATCTTTTTTTTGTTAACCTTGCCTTATACACGCTCAACCCCATTAGCGGCGCCCCTGTATGCAGGTAGCATATCTTATATGGTGGCATCATCATACACATCATACAGATCTACCATATACCATAATGGCATCAAAATAACAAAGCTGCATTTGTGTTTCAGCACTTCGGTCCAGCTATGGGTGTTTTGGTGACCTCTCAGAAATCCTCCAGCAGTAGTTGAACCGGTAAGCTCACTTAAACGCTGGCTATGAAATGGAAAGCAGAATCCTCTTGAGAAGTAAGGGCTGCCACACCTCGGGATTAAGATGTACTGTTGGTGATTTTGAAATATGAAATATTAATCAATTCCATCTAATGGGATTTGCTCCCCCTGAGAAAGCTGTCCGTATGATGGAGGATACCTTTATCTAATAGTTTGGGACATTTTAAAAATGAAAACTATGTTACTATAACCATGACAGGACTCACAGTTGCTGTTTTTAGGCTTTCTGCTGCAAATGTTCTTCTTAGCTTTTGTTTTCAACTATGAATGTGACGATGTACCAGCTCTATCATTAATTCTGCTGACTCTATCCCACTTGTTGCATGGCTACTTACCTAAATAAATTCACATGAAAAATCTATTTAATGTGAAATGATTTTATGATGTGAGAAGAAAGAGAAGGATTGATATGAGAGCCATTAAATGAAAAATGAAAATTTAGAAATGTACTCACCCTCAGGTCATCCTAGATGTAGATGAGTTTGTTTCTTTATCAGAACACATTTGGAGAAATGTAGCATTACATCACTTGCTCACCAACAGATCCTCTGCAGTGAATGGGTGCCGTCAGAATGAGAGTTCAAACAGCTGATAAAACCATCAAAATAATCCACATGATTCCAATCCATCAATTAATGCCTACTGTTTGTCAGAAACAAATCAATCATTGAGGCATCTTAACTTCAAACCATCACTTCTGGCCAAAATAAGAGTCATACATAATCCACAAATATTTAGCACAACTTTCTTGGCTTGTCCCAAGTACAATCTTTTATATCATAAAAATATTTGTATATATGCACTTTTATAATTCTAAAAATAAATCATTTAGATTTTTAGATGCCTTAACCCATTAGCTTTCAAAGTTTGAGGTGCACCTGCAAGGTTCAATATTGTCCATTTAGATGCTGTCAGTACCCAATACCATATTGTACATTGCGGTGTTTATGCAAACATAAGTAAATGTAAAACCTCACTTTACAAAAAAAAAATCTCTCTCTATCTCTCTCTCTCTCTCTATATATATATATCAGTAACCATAAACAGTCAGTAATCTATAAAACATATTATATGCAAATTGACAGCAAAATGCTGTGATTGAGCAATCAGAATCACATATTTCAGAGTGTGCTGGGAGAATATACAGTCGTGGCCAAAAGTATTGGCAGTGACATAAATTTTGTGTTTTGCAAAATTGGCTGCTTAAACTGTTGTGGTGTTCACCACATGAACACCACAACAGCTTAAGTAGAAAATTTAGCAAAACACAATATTTATGTCACTGCCAATACTTTTGGCCACAACTGTAGTATTGTATTGTCTGTAGTTTTTTGTTTATAGTGGCTGTTGTATGATTTAAAGCAGCGTAACAGGAAGAACATGTCAAGAACCAAGTGAATAATATTCACATTATTTTATATGTAATTATATATTTAAATATACATTTATATAAATAATAACTTGAAAATGTGAAATGGAGAGCTAGAGAACTTTACAGGGGAGGCGAAGTGGGCTGGAAAACTTTGAAGAATAGGGTGACTTTGATGGTGTGTTATTGAAAAATCAAAGCTAGAATGTTCCAGCAGTGAGATGAGCAGCACTGATGTGAGAAGAAGATGTTAGAAGAAGAAGAACATAAGACTTCCAGAGTGTGGTAGAGGTGCAGAGGTGCAAGTCAGTCAGATTAGTGAGAGTTGACTTGTGAAGTGGGTGCGGATCATCTTTAATTGGCTGATTTTAGTGGAACGAAATGGAATCAAATCAAGGGCATATGAAGGAACATCATTCAAAAAAGTAGTAAAATTGTCATTTTGATTTGTTTTGATGTCTTTCTTAATATATATATATATATATAAAGGAAGAAGTATGTATGTAAGTGTATATTGTATATAATGAGAACCTCATTTGGCACAATTAACATTGCTAAGTTTGTCTTGCCTGATGTAGTTACTCAACTCTTTTATTTGGCAGCCATTGCACAAGCTCCTAGTTCAGTATCATTGGGGTCTGTTTAAGTAACTTCATCCGTTCTGTTCCTGCTATCACTCTCAGACTTTCCTCCAAATATAGGGTTGCAGGAGTCATTTCTTCTCCAGAAAGCCTTGAGGGAATCTGCTTTTTCATTTTCTTTTGTGGAGCCATCAGCAAATGGATATGAGATGCATCTCATGTTAACCATGGTTAATTTTTAATTCTGCATTCGTGAAGTCATGTTTTTGATGGGTGGAAAGAGCGCTAATGGGGCCAGATTGGGTATCATTGCGGATATCTGGGAACGACCCCTGGGACTACACTGTGGGTCTTGGCTGAGCTCCATTAACATCTTGAAAAAGAGAAGGTACTTGGAGACACGCTGTCCAGCTATTGACCCTTATTGGCAAAACGAAAGCCCACGTTGGCTGTTTATTGAGTGGACACTGCACGAGGTTCATTAGAGGGGAAAGAATTTGTTGAAAATCTTCGCTGTGAATGATAGAGATAATGAAAGCACATTCAAACTGTACAGAACAACGTTTAACCACAGAGCCACAGATAACATTAGACGTGTAACACCAAACCTCAACACATACTTTACCAGAATAGCAAA
This sequence comes from Sinocyclocheilus grahami, assembly GCF_001515645.1. NCBI lineage: Eukaryota > Metazoa > Chordata > Actinopteri > Cypriniformes > Cyprinidae > Sinocyclocheilus > Sinocyclocheilus grahami. The sequence continues at coordinate 84,487 of NW_015505609.1, read as the reverse complement.
GAGAAGTGCTCATTTCTGAAGTGACAGATTATGCACTGTGGACTTGCTTTCTTTGAGTAGCTAAAATGATTTCCTGGCTTTCAGTGGCAATGAGTCTGATGGTTGTTTTTATTGACTCAGATGTTCCATTAAGGGAGAGTGAGCATTTGCAAAGAGAAGCTGACAGCAGCTCTGTTGTTGTGATGTTCTGGTGTTGGACCTTACACCAGGGTCATTAGCGAACCTTTATTACAGCTCCACTCTCACTGTCCCACCACACACACAACTACAAACTCAAAACTCATTGCAGAAAGGAAATTTGTTGAGTTCTCACACTGCCTGACAGCAACATTAGAGTATTGCAACAGACTACAAGACTGCAACTTACAATAGGTCAATGGGGTCCGACAACAAACAACATTGGACCCTACTGACTTTCCAAAAAAAAAAACACCAACACAGTGAGACATTTTTCTAAATATCTTCAGTATTGTTCCACAGTAGGAAGAAAGCAGTCATACAGGTTTGGAATGACAGAGGGTGTGTAAATAATGACAGAATCTTTGTATTTGAGTGAATTATCCCAATCAAATGATTTTTAAGTTGTGTTATGGATTTTGATGTCTTAAAGACAGAAAAGGCTTAGCACAAAGTAATAAAATGTGAAGTAAAGTGGTGAGGTCTGTAATTTTCAGCACCACAATGAAATGCAATTAAGGCCAGTACTATTCCCGATATGGCCAGCAGACAATAATTGCTTCTTGTTTGTCAAATGTAACTTTGCCTGCAACTCTCAGATAAACATAAATTGAAAACTGATTTTGCCAAATCAAGTTAATTATTATTATTGGTTGTTGTTTGTACTGCTGCCCCAGAAATACAAGCCAGTGTTTTGTCACTGTGTCTTATATTCTTTGATTATGTTTTAACGCCTTACAAACTTAAACATTTGAAGTTTTGTGATGTATTGTTAAAAATAGTGCTGTTTTAATGTCAGCGAGGTAACGTTTTCTAGATAAATCTTCCTGAATAACATGTCAACTTCTTAGAAATGTACTTTTTGAACTTAATGGCTCTAAAAATGTCATGTGGGATAACCATTTAGTAAAAACATTCTCCTTGAATTCATTTGAGTGTACACATCTTAATATTTCATATATGTTTTACAAGTATTTTAAGTATGCATGGTAATAATACAATTAAAATAAAATATAAACAAAAAGTTTTTTTTTGTGCACTGTAAAATCCAATAGTTTACTTTACTTAGATTTAGTTAGTTATCTTTACTTAGTTGTTATACTTACTAGGTTTTATTAAGTTACAGCTACTTTCAAGGCAAATAAAACAATTTACTTACTGTTTTGAGTGACACTTACTTAAAATATTCAAGTAGCCACAAAGGAACCAATGACATTAATAAACAAGTGAGAGGCAGCAGTGCATTAATATGTTGCTAATGTGCAACATAACAACAGAAGAAGAGGAAAAGAAAAATAGTCTTAAAACACTTTTCACCCATTTCCTCAATGTCTGCAGTTCTCTTTCACTAGTTGCACTCACTCGTTTCCCAAAGTCATCTTGAATGTTGAATTCTCAATACAACTGAAATATTTGAGAGAACATCACATAAGCTAACTTCATAAATAGATGTTGATTTTCCTATAATGTGTTTTTGTAAACTCACCATTATAGTGATTAGTGTTCCCTTTGGTTGGGCACTTTGAACTTGGTTTACGTTACTATAATTTATTTCCTGTTAATGCAGTAATGCATTACGAAGTTAGAGTTATTTGATTTCAAAGGAAGAAAAGTAATAAATAGGTTACTTTTAGAACGTGACATATCTTCTAATTAAAGCATTAGTGTATTTTTAGTATGCGTTTATTAATGACCTTTAACAAATTTCTTTTTTCATAGATACCCTGAGAAGCTTTTATATTTATTTACTAATTAGATTTTACAGTGTTGGGTTGCACCACATGGCATTTACAACTAACTATGCTTTGTCATAAAAGGTTAAATTGGCTAATATTATACATCACTGTTTTATTTTATTTATTTATTTGTTATTTTTTTTAACCATTAAAAAACTTTGTTGAGGCCTGACATAATAAAGAAAACGTATAGAGAAATAGAAACCATCACAGACACACTGTAAAATCTAATTAGTTGGGCTTACTTAAAAAAAGCATGCAAACCGATTGCCTTGAAAAAAATGTGAAATAGGAATAGTATGTTGTACTGACAAATGCTTAGTTAGTATAGTTTACTCACACGAGAGTTCTAGTAACTAAAAAATAATTGTAGGGGGTACTTGATCCTTTTATTTAGGTTTACTCATGACTTAGTATAACTACTCACTGACTCCAAGAGCGCATTGCGGCAGAATAAATTATGCAGTTGCTTTGTTTTACAGTTGTTGATTTTATTTGCCAATTTTATTTGCTGTAGCACAACAAAAAGAGCAAATAAAATGGTTATTGTTTCAATTAATGAAAATAAATTAAATTGTTACCATTGTTGTGATTCAAGTGCTGAATATTTAAGTCTATGTGTGACTTCAGCATCTTGCCACACACACTGAGTGTTATATAAACCCAATTAAAAGCATCCCAGGGTATTTATGAAAAATGAAATTTGAAAAAAGTTTCATTATTAAACACACAAAAAATACACCAATGCTTTAATTAGAAGATAGGTCACTTTTTATAAGTAATCTATTTATTATTTTTCTTCCCTTGAAATCAAATAACTCTGACTTCATGATGCATTGCTGCATTAACATGAAGAAAATTATTGCAACAAAAAAGAAGTTCCAAGTGCCCAACCAAAGGGAACACTAATCACTATAATGGTGAGTTAAAAAAAACATTTGAGGAAAATCAACATCAATTTATGAAGTTAGCTTCATAAAGTGATGTTCTCTCAAATATTTAAGTTGTATTGAAAATTCAACATTCAAGATGACTTTGGGAAACGAGTGAATGCAACTAGTGAAAGATAACCGCAGACATTGAGGAAATGGGTCTATTAAGACTCTAAAAGTCTATTAAGACTCTTTTTCTTTTCTTCTTCTTCTGTTGTTATGTTGCACATTAGCAACATATTAGTGCACTGCTGCCTCTCACTGCTTTATTAATATCATTGGTTCCTTTGTGGCTACTTGAATATTTTAAGTAAGTGTCACTCAAAACAGTAAGTAAATTGTTTTATTTGCCTTGAAAGTAGCTGTAACTTAATAAAACCTAGTAAGTATAACAACTAAGTAAAGATAACTAATTAAATCTAAGTAAGGTAAACTGTTGGATTTTACAGTGCACAAACACTAATCAGATTCCACCTGTCCATGATACTTATCAGCTCACTAGGGGCTTACAGAGCTTGTCCAGCTTTCACCCGTATGAGCATATGATTAGTATCCCTTTCAGATCTCCATCCCATGTCCCTCGTCCTCTCTCCACAGATCATTACAGTAATAGGGCAGGCTCTATTACCCCAGCACAGTCCAAGGCAGGTCCCCAAGAGGTGGGACCTGCCTTACTGCTGTACGATGGCTTTAATTTCACGCTTTGTTAATGTCCTCCATCTCCTCGTGTCCTGGTCCATGCTCTCTGCGAGTACAGCAAGGATCACATCCTGTGCGCAGTTGCTGATTTGACCATGCCTTGGGGAACACTCCCCCTTACTCTCACACTGCTGTCTGCTGGGTCAAATTCTTCTTGCAGAAGCAGATAGATAAGTCTGGCACATACAAGTTCTCACGTGACACCAGGGAATGTGAGTTTTATTTGATTTAAGGCAAGACACTACAGGCAAATACATTGTTTTTATTCATCTGACAATTTTAGGATTTTGGGCTTTTCATAAAGTGTTGACTCAGACTAGTTTGAAATCTCAAAAATATATATTTTTTTGCAGTTTATCTATTTGCATCTGTAGATTTCAATTACAATACACATCTTTAAAGGCCTTAAATTTCTTAAAATGAGTATTTATTCATGCGCTGAGCCAGGAATCGCCACTTTGGTAGCACTTACTGTACATAACCAAACTTTACAATTTTATTCCTGTCTATCTACTATTTATTCCTTTTTTCCCTGGCTGTTTTACAGTATTTTCCGATTTATGGAGACAAAGAGACATTCAAAATATTCATAATCCCCTCTGTAAAGATTTTAGCTGTAATATGTCAACAAAATTAAACAAAAATTGGGAACCTGGCTGTATCTGTCTTTGGTTTTGGAAATGTATGCAAATTAGTACATAACAAGATTCTGTATTTGCATATTAAAGGGATCATATGATGTTGCTAAAAAGAACATTATTTTGTGTATTTGGTGTAATGCAATGTTTTTATGCGGTTTAAGGTTCAAAAAACACATTATTTTCCACATAATGTACATTATTTTTCTCCTCTATGCCCGGCCTTTCTGAAACGCATTGATTTTTACAAAGCTCATCGTTCTGAAAAGCGAGGTGTGCTCTGATTGGCCAGCTATCCAGTGTGTTGTGATTGGCTGAATACCTCAAGCGTGTGACGGAAATGTTACGCCCCTTACCATACTGTGTTTCCATGTGTCCCGGCATGAGGAGACAAAACCAATAAAACCCATTATAAACGAGGCATTTGTTGCATCCAGTGGGGACATAATTACTGATTATAATGACTTATACGGTGTTTTACGCTCTACTCTACACTGCTCAAAATTCGCATTTGAATCGTAAGTGGCAAATTCTTTAAATATAAAAATCGTACTTACAGGCTGTGAGTCAGAAGCGCCAGACTGTCCTTGCAAAGTTGGAACTGCCCCACTTTATAGAAACATTATGTCCTCTTTTGGAAGGCCAAACAAAGTAGTTTCGCTTTCACAACGAAACACACAGCGGCTTGAGTGAGCGGCGCCCGGCGGATTCGACGAAGGAGGCTTGCGGCAACCACATGTGACGACCTCGGGCTGGAAATCTTCCCACACACAGGGCTCTACGCTAACTTTTCTTTTTAGGAGCACTTGTGCTCCTAACTTAAAACATTTAGGAGCACGTTCAAAATTTTAGGAGCAATTTTATCAAAAATGTGCCTTCCCATTACGAGGTGATATTTGACTCCTTAAAGTGATTAACAGTGGAATTTTGTTTTTACCTTTGTAATGGCATTTTTCTAACTTTATTCAAAGTTTGTCATCTTTTGTCAAATTCTTTAAAAATTATATTTTATAAGCTTTTTAAAAATTTTAATTAAAATGACAGAATAAGAACAAGTAGAATAAGAAACATAAGTTAAAAATCAAATGAAATCAGTATTAACAAAATTAATTTGTAGAGGTGGCACAGAAGAATACAAAAGTGGCTTGTACTTTCAGACATTTAATGAGGCTCAGTGGTAGCATGAGTGCAATTAAATCCATAAATTCATGATGAGATTAATGTTTTAAATATAGAAATATTAAATGATTTAAATAACTGAAAAGATATTTTAAAAATTAAACTAAAACTGCCAGCAGTTGGCGACAAGTCACTGATTTTTATCACTGAATCATTCATTCAATTGATTCATTCGAACAGCTGAATCATTCAGGAATGAATCAAGTGACTGTATTTATGAATGGGTAATCATGAATCACTGACCCACTAGATTCATTTAAATACGCAGTTCATTCATAAACGAAACACCGCTGTGTTTGAATGGAGACGCGCAGCGGCTGAGCTGTGTCTTTGTTTGAAACTATTTTCGACTACGAAATAGAGCAAAATCAGATAAAATTCAGATGTTATAGGCAGACAATGCAAGTCACTTAATATTAAATTTTTGTTTATTGAACTGTTGTATTAAATCAGTATCACATTTACAATGAGGCTCAGAGGTGGCATGAGTGCAATTAAATCCATAAATTCATGATGAGATTAATGTTTTGAATATAGAAATATTAAATGATTTAAATAACTGAAAAGATATTTTAAAAATTAAACTAAAACTGCCAGCAGTTGGCGACAAGTCACTGATTTTTATCACTGAATCATTCATTCAATTGATTCATTCGAACAGCTGAATCATTCAGGAATGAATCAAGTGACTGTATTTATGAATGGGTAATCATGAATCACTGACCCACTAGATTCATTTAAATACGCAGTTCATTCATAAACGAAACACCGCTGTGTTTGAATGGAGACGCGCAGCGGCTGAGCTGTGTCTTTGTTTGAAACTATTTTCGACTACGAAATAGAGCAAAATCAGATAAAATTCAGATGTTATAGGCAGACAATGCAAGTCACTTAATATTAAATTTTTGTTTATTGAACTGTTGTATTAAATCAGTATCACATTTACAAACTCCCTTTAAAATAATTAAAAGCTGTCACTCATCTTAGTTCATGGCGAGCTCACATTTATAATCAACGAAGCTCTCAACACTGCACAACGAATCTCTAATTTACATCCTGTCCACACTTTGCTTAAGAAAGGATTCTTGAGATATGTCTGTGATACATTACTCAACGCTGCAAAAACACGTAGAAACCTTTGAAGCTCCCCTGAGCCATCACAATCACGATGATGATCGGGTCAGTTGCACTGGTGCTCCTAAAAGTATTTTCATAGTCGCACGCAGTAGTTTTCAGTCGCTAATACGACTGAAATGGTCGCACTGTAGAGCCATGCACACAGTGATGTAGACATGTGGGGGCATGTTTAAACAAGGTGTTTTAGGAGGGCGTGGACAAGTCTTAACTTTTGTAAAGAATATCTCTTTGGATTTGAGACTTTAGTCTTTGCAACTTTACAGATCTTCTTTATGCACCAAGAGCTTGTATCACTCCAAAGAGAAAGGAAAAATTTAAATCGCATCAAATGACCCCTTTAAAACGTAATGTTTCAGGAAACTTGTAATACAAAAATGTTATGTTAATGTAATCAATCAACTGAGTAAGTAATGTGATATCTTTTAGTTCATTAATTAATTTATTATGTTTTTATTTATTTATTTTACCCTATTCCCCTGGGGTGTCTTGCCTTAAAGGCATAGTTCACCCCAAAATAAAAATTGGCTGAAAATTTACTTGCCCTCAGGCCACTGGAGAAAGCAATATTATGGAGAGAGGATTCATATTTTAGGCAGAAACAATGATTTAAAGTTAAAATGCCATGATAAATTTGTTTATTACATACACACAACTTTTCACATCACAAGACCTTAATTGATGTACTGAATTCAGGTGGATTACTTGTGGATTATTGTGAATTCTCATTCTGGCTGCATATATTCACTGCAGAGGATCCATTGATTTTTGGGTGAACTATTCTTTTAAAATATTTTTGTGCCGGAAAGCACATGTTCATTCACGTTCCACAAATTATTGATCTAAATATTAAGAAGCACATCAGTGAGGATCTCACACCCACACCGGCCTTCACAACAGTCTAGAGCAAACACTATATGTGATACAATGTGTGCTCTTCTCTGCAGTCAAAGCAGCGGCCACGTAGTTCTGACCTTTCCATGTAACCATGGTTGCTAGAGGAACAAAAAAATCCTTGATAGAAAAATCTTAACACCCCATCTCGCTCTCCATTTGAGAGGCAAATGTCTTATTTCTCTTTCGGCTACTTTCTATACTTCTTGCCAAACTGTTTAGGGACTATTGTAACATTTCGGGACTCCAGACCAAATATGTGAGGAAAAAATGTAGAACAAAAGGCTGGGAAATGGAATGGCAGTCCTCTGACAAGAGAAGAAAAGGAGTCTTCGTGGTGTGCTGGGGGTCTTGCTTCCCAGACAAATAAACGGGTAACCAAATCTCTTTGTGGGTGAAGTCAGGGGGTCTCCAGTGTGACTGCATTGATCTGCAATCTGCAAGACAGAAAGAAGAGAACAGAAGCCTGGCCCCACCGCACATGGGAGACTTATCACAGGCCCGCAGATGGTCCATTTCCAAATCAACCAGTCGATGCCATTACACACTTTGATTTTTTTCCATTTCACATGAAAACAAAATGTAAATGGAGGCGTTGCCAGTAATTATCACAATGCCAGACTTAAAGACGTGAGTGACGCAGATAATATAAAAAGTGACCTTGAAGATCAAACATAAATTGCATTTTCAAGTGGTTTGAATTTACATTATTTAATTGTGTATGGCAATTCAACATCATTTTTAGTTCAACAGTCAGAAAACAATTTGTTCAAAACATGATAGAATAAAGTTATTTTAAGCACCGCAATTAAGAAGTGCATTTTATATGTCCCAAACATGTTTCAGTTCTTAAGCTGTTTGTGTCAAATTACACAGTTATATTAAGCCTAAAACCCTAGCAATAGCACACTCTACAAAATACTAACCGCAAAACAGCAATTGCTCAATGATTAACACAGCAAATAGCATACACTTCACGTAACTTGTCACAGTCTCACCAGTGTTCCTATAACTAAAAAAAAAAAAAAGAGCATGGCATAGCAACACCAAGATAATGGGTCCGATTCCCAGGGAATCCATGAAATTATAAAATGTGTATAGACTATTGTGTGCAAAGCATGTTTATCAAGATAAAAGTGTCCATCGAAGAAAAAAAGTTCCACCCTTTGCCAAAAAGGTAAGCCAACATTATAGAAACTGTTCTACATCCCAACATAACTGGATATGAAACACTGGCTCACCAGGCTCTAAAATACATATATTGACACTTAATTTTAACAATTATTCTCCCCATCAAGTGGGGAGAACTACAAATCCTCTACTCAGTTTTATTTAACAAAAATAAGTAAGATATTATCTCTCTGTTCATCAAAAGAATCCTGAAGGAAAAAAGTATTAACGATTTCCACAAAAATATTAAGCAGCACAACTTTTTTCAACATTGATGATAACAGGAAATATTTCTTGTTCACCAAATCAAAATATTATAATGATTTCTGAAGGATCACTGAAAGAAACTGAAGACTAAAATTATATTACTGACCCCAGTCATTGGACTGGTAGTGTACACAAATTAAATAAATTGAACATCATTCTAATGTAACCTGAAATATTAATTCATTGTCATATGAAATGTAGCAATGGATGTTGGTATATACAGCTGAATGGAAAATCATAACTTCTCCCTTTTTGGACAGTTCATATTCTTATTGAAATATGTGGTGTGCCAAACTAAGAAGGTTATAAATTCTAGACCAATAACCAAAATTATGCATGTAGTCCCACAGATTTAATCTAAATTATGATAAATGAATGAGTAGATTGTGATTACATGTGACCATTTAAATAAGCAATTCTTCAATGTGTCACACATTAACCCATAAAACCAAATAACGTTTGCCATGATAAATGTGAAGTTTTCAATCCAACTGTCCTCTTGTGGTATGTTTATGGGAGAATTAATGAACCTTGGATTAAATCTCAAGGCTGTTCGATTTTCTCAGCCAACAATGACCCAGTTATTAATGAATGTTTGATTAACACTGAGTTACGCAAATCCTTTGATAAGCACATCTATGTAAAATGTGTGCCGTATCAACCTTGCATAAGAAATCACAGTGTCAGCTGAAGTCAACTGTTTCTGAATGTCTCCTCTTTTACAGCATTTATTCTTGACAAATGTTGTGAAATGCCAACAGAGGATAGAGCCTGGCTATTGTTTGAGATCCCAGCATGCTTCTGGTTGCTTAGGAACCAGCAATAATGACCCGTTTTCCCCCTGCTGCCCTAAGTTTTTGAAATCCTCTCTATCCTACTTTTGAAAATTGGTGCCACATTTTTCTTATGACACTTCATTTCAATTCACTGCAGCATGTTTAGTGGTAAAATATTCTTGTGGATAAAGTCAAATCAGTTTCACTCCATAAACAACAATAACAGAAATACATAAAAAAACTGGAATGTCATTAATAGAATAATGTACATGATATAAACATGATTATGACTTAAGCAAAGTTCTTATTCTACATAGAAAAGGGTGTGACAGGACAATGAAACTCTGGCAAGGTGACCCTTTCGCTGATTTATGGGCTGTGGTTGCCAAGCCCTCACAGAAAGAGATTTGTCATCAGTGTCCCACCAGTGTAGGGTTTCCAGTTTCAAGTCATCTAGCCCTTCTGTTTGGGCATCAGTGGCATAATAACACAGATTATAAACTTGCTGCATCTCTATTTCATACCACTGGGCAGTATTGGATGCGAGTATATACTTTACTCTACTTTACTTTTAGTCATTTAGCAGACGCTTTTATCCAAAGCGACTTACAAATAAGAAAAAGTAATTAAAACTAAAAGCTAAAACTCTATAAATACTATATATATATATATATACACACATTTAAGAAAATAAAAGAAATTAAATAGAAATGACAAATGCATACAACAACATTTCAAAACTAAACATTTAAATGAAAAAAAAAAAATCTAAAAACAATTCAAAATATTAAAAGAACAAAAGGTATGAGTATAATAATGATTCTAACATAAAACTAAGCCAATCACCAAAAAAACAACTACATGTGTATGTACAGCCACACACATATACATATACATGTAAATAAAAATACATTCAATATATATATATTATTTTCCATTTTGTATGTTGAAGTACTGAAATAACTCAAAATAAATAAAACTAAAACTAAATAAAAAGCCTATATAGACATAATAAAAAACTAATAAAATGACAACATTACTACAACTGTAACTAAAACTAAAATAGATAACTAATACAAATCAAACTACATTAGTTTATCAGTAATCCTAAAAAAGAATCCGGGTGGAAGAAGCAGTTAATCCGGGTACTTTTCACCTATTGTTTTGCGAATACTATGAATTTGGACATACTACTCGCCTCACATACTATTTTTGCATACTATATACTGTAGTAGGGAAGAATGCAATTTCAGGCACAGGATTGGTGAGCACAAGAGACTTCAAAAACCATACTTTTGAACGGTAAGGCATACTGTATGGTGCTTATAAAGATTCAGTCAGACAGCACAGCTACTTTTAAATAGATGTCATTGGAGAAAGATGCTGTTTTCCACCAAGATGGTATAGTTACTGCATCTAAGAAGGCAGATACATACATATATATATATATACAGATATACATCAACTTACAAATGGAATAGTGAGTTACTATTCCCAGCATTCCTTGCACATACATTGATTATATCATGGGACCTGTGTGGACCTGAATCACAAGCATTCAGGCTACTGCTTAAAAAAGAAAAGAGTGTCCACAATAAAATAAAATAAATTACAATTATTTTAATTAAATAATAATAAAATAAAACGATTGTGGTTTCTTAACCTTTTGACTCTAAAGAATCAACAAAATATTCAAAAGCTCCCCGATATAATCTATTTCCAGCATGTATGCTGCAATTATGACAAAGCTGCTTGTTTACAAATGTTTTGTTATCAACAGAATATCACAGGTGTGCTGGTGTAAAACAACGCACACGAAGAAGAAAATCACTCCATAAGGACTTTTACTGAAAATACTTAATAAAGGTACATCCAAACACAAGTAACATAGAACATAAATAACCAGCAACATAAAGAACAGAATGGGGAGTACTTATTCTAACGCAAACAAGGGACTAATGACTTGATTAACAGAACACTGAACAGAATGAACTAATCAGGACAACACGGGGAAACTAGGGCTGAATCCGAAATCTTAGGCAGCTGCTGCCTCGCTGCCGTATGAGGCAATGACTTTGGAGGCAGCGTTTTTGCATGAAGGCACCTCATGAAACTGATTTCGGACAGGCTTCTGAGGCAGCGCAACGGTTTAATGATCTACAACTAAATAGAACTAGAGTTTTTGTGATAACTAAATGAATATTTCATTACTATAATACTGATTTCTCTCTAGAAATAACATCAAAAGTGCAAAAGGTTAGTCAGAAATATACATTTACACACAAACTGACCACCAAACGCAACTTTCAGATGCCATCTTTATTTTTTAGCTCAACCGTCACGGAATGGAACGCACAGGATTGTGGGATATCAAAGGCAGCGAAGGATACATCTATGCTGCCTTCAAAATTCGATCAGAAGAAGGTACCTCCGAAAACAGGAAGTAAAGGAGAATTTGGATTCGGACGTTGCTTGATGCCTTCCTGCCTTGGAATGCTGCCTCTGAAGGCAGCATTTTAGAGTTTTCGGATGCAGCCTAGGTCAATTCATAGTCAATTCAAGACCTGGCGGGCAAAACATCCATAGAACTGCAGCACAAGTCTGTCAATTTTCCAATCCAAAAACATTTCGCGCTAAATGCTGTTTTCTTTATAATGGGTTTTCTATGGGAAAACATTTAATATTAAACTTTGCGCATTGCGCTTGTATTCTGGGTTCATCTGCTTGCCTGTACAAAGTATGCATCATCAGTAAGGTGCATACTGAATTTGGCCTTTAAATATCACTGTCTTACTACATTACTACTCAATGCAAACCTCGTAAAAATAACTGGAGGTCAGTGGAGGAAAGCCATGTTTTGCCCTCCATGTGGACGTTCCTGTAAAGGTGTGACGTCACGTGAAAACTATGAATGAAATATAAGGCAGGAGAACAGGAACGCAGAAAACAAGGTCCATACTGTGACACAGAAGCTAGGAGTATTGATATTAAATGTGATTTCATTTTCTGACTTTAGAAGTTTCAAGAACTGCACGTACTTCAATTAAAAACAACATATTTCTATTTCATTGGTTTTATAATATTATAAAATTATATAAGAAATCAATTTCAGTTTCATTTGACGTTTTACATAATCATATTTTTTTAAAATATAGTAATAATATATATATTTTTAAATTTAAGTACTTTTGTCATCTTGAAAATTATTATTTCATTATTATATAATATCATGAATTGTAAATAAATACATTTAAAATAAGTATATTTTTGGAAAGTCTCACTACGTGACATTTTGCTACTTAAAGTAACCTTGAATTGTTATAACCTAAGACAAATTGACCTTGACACACAGTGATGAGGGTCTGCAGGGGTCTCTCTCTATGATATCATTTCCTGTTGTTGTTGTTGTTGTTGTTTTTTTGGCATGTTGGTTGCACCACATGACTGATTTGGCACCCAAAAGTTAAATATTAATAAACCTAGAACAGAGACATAATAAATTATGCCAACCTACTTAACTTTGTCTTTGAATAATTTTTTTTCTTCCTTATGATATTGAGAGTTATATCACTCCAACATTGACTTTATGTCCCAATAATATTGTGGAATTTCAGAAATGAAAAACATGCCCATCAGATGAGTATTCAATTAATTTTATGTGTGAATTGCATTTTCCATGTATTTTTGACTAACTTACTGTAGCACTGCATCATTGATCTTCTTGTATTGACCCAAAGTAGCACCTCCAATGCATTTATGACCAATAATAAGACAAGCTCCTGAAACTGAGATTGTGTTAGCCTCCAATAAAGGCCTCTGCTGACATTAATAGCAACACTATAAATGTAATTATATTTTCAGGAAATAACCAAGTTCCCTCAAACAATACAACCCATGCAGGTTAATGGAGGGTCAGTTGAATTAAAGAAGCAGAGCCATTACATAAGCACCGCCATCAGCGCACCAAAACTAGCATTACATAAATGATTAGAGAGGAGAGAGGCTCACTGCACTGACTGAAGCTTGTCAGATGCCCTCGTTCTCATGGGAAAACCTGTGTGCTGAGAGCTCACCTCAGAGTCGGCAGATCTGAACCATCACTGGGTAAAGAAGCTAAATAAAGACAGGCCTATCAGCCGCACTCCCCGAGGACAAGCCGAGGAAAGGTGGGAGAGCTGATCTGAATATGCGACTGGGCGGGAGCCGCACTGAGCGACGTAAGGAAGAGGATTAGCTGCTGATCTCTTGTTGTTGTTTTGCATGGCTGTCTTACAGGAGCTCGAGGATGAGGATGACGGCTCCGGGCTCGCCTGTCCACACCCCCACAAACACTCAGCTGACACACACTGCCTTCGCTCGCCAGGTTTTTCCAGGAACTGAGTGGCTGGGAGTGGGTGTCGTCTGTATTTTATTGGAGTCTGCTTTCTGTGGTTGAGGTACAGACATCAATAGGAAGAAAAGCATGAATATGGTAATGAGAGAAGTTGTGCTTCAGGTCCAAATGACCCAGATGAAGATTCACATGACCCTTCTTTCAGATGTTCTCTATTCTTTTTAGAAGTGTTCACACCTGATGCTCAGAGGAGTCTGGTCAATTATGTAACTCTAGAAAAGTGAACAAAAGAGAATTTTTGAATATTAAAACAAATAAAACTATTTATGTTGCGTTTTTTTCCACTTTTGAAGATTTTTTTTTGTTTTGTTTTGAAAGAAGTCTCTTATGCTCACTAAGGTTGCATTTATTTGATCAAAATACAATACAAAATGGAATTATCCTGAAATATTACTACAATTTCAAATAACAATTTTCTAATATTAATATATTGTCAAATGTAATTTATTCCGGTGATGGTAAAGCGGAATTTCAGTAGACATTACTCCAGTCTTGAGCATCAAATGATCCTTCATAAATAATTCAAATATGCTGATTTGCTGCTAAGATACTTTTTTCCTATTAATATGACTTTTTGATAAATAGAATGTTCAAAACAGCATTTATTGGAAATAGAAATCCTTTTCAAGACTGTAAATGTATTTACTGTCAATTTTGATCAGTTGAATGCATCCTTGCTTTTAAGGTATTCATTTCTTTATATACAGTATATATATATATATATATATATATATATATATATAGAAAATGTCTTATATTTATTGTGGCGGGACGACCAAACGACAGACCCAGTGGTTGTAGCGTCAGGCCTCGGAGAGGCTTTTTTTAACAAAATATAAACAAAGTGTCCATGAAAAAGGGGAAGCAAGTGTCCAAAATAAGACAGGGGATCTGGTGTCCTCGTCATGCTGCGGGGTTCGTGCAGGGAAGGGGAGTGGTCAGGAAGGAAGGGTCCAGGTAAGGGGCGGAGTCCGGCGGCCGCAGGCGCTCCCCTCTCCGTTCCGGGGCGCGAGGGACGGCGGCTTCTTTCAGCGGCTTCGTCCTTCTCTCTGCCCACGGCGCTTGAAGGGACTAGACGCCCCGGCATCCTGGCCCGACGGCCGTGTAACGGGTGCGGTTCTCGTCCGGACCGCGGGTCCGGTAGCTAACGACTCTGGCGGCACGGGAGTCCCTTCCTGGACCCATGAGGACACCAGCGTGCATGCACGGGGAAGAGACCGGTCTCCCGAACAGAGGCGCGCTCGGCATTTAAACAGCGGCGGTGTCCATTCGGTTCAGGTGTGCCCCATCACACGCCGCCAGCCCTGGCTATTTCAGTGCCCCTCCTCTCTCACGCACCCACTCATGTCGGGAGCCTGGCGAAGAGCGGCGATTAAGGGACGGGGTGATGCTGATAATTAGAAGGAGGCAGCCGACTCGTCACAATATATATATATATATGTATATGTACAGTGGTGTGTTTTATTATATATATGTGTTTTATATATGTGTGTGTGATTATATATATATGTGTGTGTGTGTGTGATTATATATGTGTGTGTGTGTGTGTGTGTATATATATATATATATATATATATATGTGTGTGTGTTTATATAAAATATATGATATAATATACACATATAAATATAAGATATAAAACTCACACTTTAACACTCTTTCCTCCACTTTCATCCCATCAAATTTAAATAATACAATATATAATTTCTCAGACAGCTTCAGACTGATGAGTCTGTTTTATACACAGAGTATTGATGTCTTTTAGATTAAAAGTGAGTTACTGTAATAATGTATTGATATCCAGTATAATATAAACATTAAAATAAACTAATTTCTGATTTAGTATCAATGAAGTGGTCCTTACTTGGACTAGGGTACATAAGAAAAAAACCGGCTGGGAAACACTGTCCTAGAAGATCTGAAGTGGTGGGATGAATTTCAATACCGTTCAAAGAAAGAAAGTATCAAAGGGCCGCGGTCTGCTTATTTTGCTTTCAGGAAAATAGGTTGGCATAGTGTTTCAGTCATGGAGCATCCTTAAGAGGCTTGGTGTGATCCAATTAAAACGAGCTTCCTGGTGGCTGTCATTGCAGCCGGCAATGCTTCTCAGTTAAAGAGGAAAGTCCTATTCTCTAGCCACCCACTAAGACAGCTCAAAGATGACCAAATCTGTTTTCATCTCCCAGCATCACGATCTGTCATGTTAATATAAAGCATATGAAGGTTATCAGCTTAATTAAATATCCACAAAAGAACTGATGGAAGTAAAATACAGATGTAACAATACACACACACACACACACACACACACACACACACATTATGCAAAAAGACAATTTTGTAGTTGGTGCATGAAAGTAAAATTAGCATAAGTTTACATAAAAATCTGTATGTCTATATTATATTTTTTACTTAAAATTAAATTTTTTTACGTATCTCATATCAGTTAAACAAGCTGAATTTAGTTGCATACCATTATATGTTTTTATTTGTATTTTATTATTTATTATTGTTTTCTTTTTCTAACTGGCTATCTGTAAGATTTCACACAATGAAAAGTCTTATTTTCCTTATAGGAATTGCTCACCCCAAAATGAAAATTTGCTGAAAATGTATTCAACCTCAGGCCATCCAAAATGAGTTTGTTTCTTCATTGGAGCAGACTTGACGAAATTTAGCATTACATCACTTGCTCACCAATCAATCCAGTGATGGGTGCCATCAGAATGAGAGTTCAAACAGCTGATAAAAACATCACAATAATCCACAAGTAATCCACAGGACTCCAGTCCATCAATTATCCATAATAACACTTATTCCAGTGAAAAAGTCCATGTCCTGTTGTCCTCGCACATCAAAATCCATCAAAATATTTGTTTAAAACTGTTTTCACGAGACTAGCATATTCTCACCGGAGCTTACGTTATGCCTACGTCATCTGCTGGAACACCACTCTGTCATGTACGCGCGTACAACAGTTAGCGAAAGCTAGAGTATGGTTTATAAAGTTTTAAATATGGATATTTTTCTTACACAAATGCATCGATTTGCTTCAAAAAGCCTTTAATAACCCCCGGAGCCATGTGGAGTACTTTTTCTGATGGATGGATGCACTTTATTGGACTTCAAAATCTCGATCCCCATTCACTGCCATTATAAAGCTTGGAAGCGCCAGGACATTTTACAGTACTTAGTGTCTTTCATTCCAACATAAGAAACCATTTCTGGAATCTGCATCTGAAATAGCATTTAGATGTATTTACACAGTTTATGTATCTCAGAGGGGACATGGATGCATTTAAACTGCAGTTACAGATGCATAAATAGGCCTAATGTTTTGTTTTTAACATAAAACATTGAATACTGATATTTGAAATAATTTAAAACATGAAAGAAATAGTCGAAATGTGAAATTAAGCCAGTGACTGTTAATGAGTGAGTCATTGCGAATCAACCGATTCATTCAAACAGCTGATTCATTCAGAAACAAAGCATGTGACTGCTCAGTATCAGCTGGTTCTGTGTCAACTGCGTCACACTGACACAGCTGACACAGAACAGCATACGTTGTTTACGTCCAGCAGATACTCTCCAAAATGGCGCGACAGGGTGACGCGGAGGAGACGAATTGTTGAATAAAGTCTTTTTTTTTTCTTTTGCGCACAAAAAGTATTCTCGTAGCTTCGTATAATTGCGGTTGAACCACTGATGTCACATGGATTATTTTACAGATCTCCTTGCTACGTTTCTGGACTTGGGAACATTTCAGCTGTATTGCTTTCTGTGCAGGGTCTGACAGCTCTCAGGTTCCATCAAAAATATTTTATTTTGTGTTCCGAAGATGAATGAAGGTCTTACAGGTTTGAAACGACTCGAGGGTGAGTAATTAATGACAGCATTTTCATTTTTGGGTGAACAAACCCTTTAAATATACATGCTAAAGAAGTTACGATAGCTGTGGATTTGAAATGAAAAAAGATCATATAAATTGATTCCAGGCCCACAAATCCAGTAGTTGAACTTGGAGCATCATAAAACATGTGTTTATGTTACAAATTTTTAAGTTCCTCTAACTCGGTGGTTCCCAAACCTGTCCTGGAGGCCCCCCTGCCCTGCAACTTTTGTATGTCTCCCTTA
Source organism: Sinocyclocheilus grahami (assembly GCF_001515645.1). Lineage (NCBI taxonomy): Eukaryota > Metazoa > Chordata > Actinopteri > Cypriniformes > Cyprinidae > Sinocyclocheilus > Sinocyclocheilus grahami. The sequence continues at coordinate 66,357 of NW_015505609.1, read as the reverse complement.
TCTAACACACCTGATTCCACTCATCAGCTTGTTAGTAGAGACTGCAAAAATCTGATTAGGGAGACATACAAAATGTGCAGGGCAGGGGGTCCTCCAGGACAGGTTTGGGAACCACTGCAACTCATTGTAGTTTGTTGGTTGGACATAATTTCATTAGTAGTTGTCATAAAAAAATGATGTAAACTTGTTGAGCTAACATTATTTTTTAGCGTGTGTCCTGATGGTAAATACATTTTCAGCAAATTTTCATTTTTGGGTGAACTATTCCTTTAAAAAATTATTCATTTACTTAAAAGGCTATTTTTGTCTTGCTTTTACTATGGAGCACAGGATAAAAACTGTTGGTTATGAAAATTATTTTTTCCCGTGAAAGAAGTTTGTCATCTACAGTGGAAAACAAGTGTCTCCAACCATTCTCTGCTTCTTCCTGGCTTTAAAGATCCCATCTGGTGGGTAGCAGGCTGAGCGATGAACTGTGTTTGTTTTAAATACATTCTGAAAGCCCTCTGGCCGTCTGGTAAAATCAGATGAGTCACAGAGAGGTGAACGAGGCGATAAGAGAGGAATGAAGCTGCATCTTTCAGTCCTCTCTCCGCTAGCATCACGTTGAGAGTCACCCCCCATTAACCTGAGAGATATTGCCTGGATCCTCTCTGGCCAGCCAATACAATAGAAACAGGATCAAATAACCCTTCACACCTAAAGTAGGTGCTGCAAGCACCTCTCCTTGTCGGTATAGGCGTCACTTTAGTGGTACATGTCAGAAAAACTACAAAAGCCACCCACGCCGGTCACATTTCAGCTTCGCTTTTGCTGATACAATGACACATCTCTGAAAATGCAATGAATTATTAATAGGGTGGTGTACAGATTTGCACTCTCGCTGGCCTTTCACTAAAGACTCTTTCAGAGGTCCGGCAGACTGTGTTGACTGGGCAGAGTGGTGGGTGAGAAGCGATATCCAGTTCCGAGGATAAAAAATTCATGAGATCAGGCTGATCTATTGCACTCTCAGGTGAGATTGCTGTGAAGAAAGGATACATCACAGAGTGGGAGATACGGTACTGCTGGAAAGTAATCAGTGAGACTTCTATTTTAAAGGGCAAGAGCCTGTGATGATGTGTATGGTGCTTTATGTCCTGTGCATACTGGGAACAAAGTAACACATCAAAATAAACTTCAAACAAATACTTAAGACTACTCCAGTCAGTCACATATGCAGAAAACTCTCTATACCTGATAACCATTTATTTTCTTTTGAGGTCTTATTGTAAATGCCGTTCAAAAAGCTTGTACTTGGGCAACTGAGGCCTAGCTTTTGGCTACCCACACCTGCAGTTGTATATGTGATATATGCAGAGTACTATAAGAAGCTTCAGTAAGAATGCACCTACTTTGAATGCTGATGTCATGTAATATTGTCCATACACATTTTATACTCAATATTTTGGGACCAAAGTAACAGAGTAACTACTGTAAGGCATTGGATTTAGCCCTTTGTTTACTACAAACGGTATCTGAATTCATCTGAGCCCTCCTTCCTGAGGATTATGGAGGTATATCCTCCATGTGCAGCATGGAGTGCTAAAATGTTTCAGCATCAATTGATGAAGTCCTCAGTTAATTTGTAATTGTAGATTACATTGGAGTATGATTATTGGGTGTATGTTTTACAAGCAAATGCTATTTTCACTCTTTTTATTTTAAAATTTTATTTAGGTTTAAATTAAATTTCGATGTGTTCAATGTGTCATACAGTTTCCAATGTTCATTATGTCGTTGATTTCAGTAGTAGAACTGTGACAGTCAATGTGTTGCAATTTCTCTTTAATTATTGTGAATTTTACTAGCAATTTCTGTGTAAAAATTGTCCTACAGTAAAAATGGGTGTTTAGTGTATGTAAAGTGGGGTATAAGTAGCACACACACATTTTCATATACACTTAAACATACAGTATTAACATATTGACAGCATCTAAAATGCAAGTATTTTACATATCAACAACAAATTCATTTAGGTTCATAGAATACTGAATAATGGAATTATTAGGTTTACTTTATTTAATTTAAATCAGTGGCATTAAATTAATGTGTTCAATGCCATCACCACAAATGAATGAATATTTTAAGATATTGTAAAAATAGATGTGCATAGAGATGTGCATGAATGTGCATTAATAGCTACGAATAATAATGAGATCTGGTAAGATTAGATTTTTTTCTTTTTAAACAACATAAAAACAACAAAATTCACACTACATTGTGATTCTAAATTAAAGTCTGGAAGTGTGTTTTTCATGTAGATATTGCTGATATCATTTTAAAGAAGCTGAATAATATCTAAATTGTATTTTTATGTAAATACTATGAATATAAAGTAGTTTGTGGGCATTTACAGAGCTTGAGTCTTGTGCTCAAGTCCATCATGGACACCAAGAACATTTATTTACGCTCATTTCACACTAGGATTATATTAACATTGTGAACTTTTTTTTGCATCACAATTATAGGAAATAAAACTGTGCAAAGTTCAGTATTACATCAGACTGCAGACACATGATAATTCGGCAAGAAGTGCAAAGACATAACCATGGCCGTGGCCTGACACTACTCTAAAGCAAGTGGATGATGAAATTAATTCTTGCTAGACTAGTTTTGGTCTGCTAGTTCTAAGCCATCTGGGACATTGTCATTTGACAACATGAAGGCGGGAAGAAGATGCAGTCCATTGCTTCTTATTTGAATGGGCACGTTTTGTCACTCTATGCAGATGTGAGAATATAATGTGTGTGCAATGAAACGAGGGCAGAGAGTAAAAGCTAACATTTCTATATGAACAGCCATAACATAACATTGATTCTGAATATTCTACTGTGACAGTCGTGTAAATCAAATTATAGTCTCTGTTTGCAAAGGCCAAAATGTTTCTTCAAACAATATTACAGCAAAAAATTCTCAATCGCTGTCGCTGTGGATTATATTTGAATGACTAAAGTGATGTATTATATTTAGTCAGGTACACATCTGTGAACATAATAACGAGGTGTTGTATTGACCTTTCATGAAAAGAACAAAGAAGCAAGACTTTTATGGATGAGCACAGATTATAAATCTAACAGTTGGTTTGATTTAGTGGCAGTTTATTTCTGCAGTATATCGTTGATGGAAAATGATTTCCCAAGTTTATCAAGACATTTTGCAGGATAATGTAATTGCTCAACAGAAGTAGATGTAGAAGATGATGCAACAACAAGCACAGGAGTAAATAAACAAAATAGTGGCTTCAACAGAAAAAGTTTTGTAAAGAAGATTGGTGGGAAATTCTTTCTGACCATTGTGCAGGTCTGATTCACAGTTATAGGAAAAGTTTGATGGAGGTTATTGCTGCCAAAAGAGTGTCAAGCACTTATTAAATTCAAGGGTTTACATACTTTTCCCACTTTGCACTGTGAATGAATTCAGGGAGTTTTCAATGAAAAAAAAAGGCAGACAGTGTTTGATGAAGACTTTTCCTGCAACACATAAACAATCATTTAATGTAAGGATGCTAATATTTCACATAACTACGTACCTCCCTGACTAATTATGCACTCTATTCTGCTGGAAAATAATATCTTAATGTGTACTGAAGCAACAGAACAATCTCCTACAGCAAGCTGTTTACGATTGATGATCTCCTGTAATGTAACAGTCATTTCTATAACATAGTGGAGAAGAGCTCCCCAACAGCTCTTACACACTAGACTGTAGAAAGCAAAACAGAAGAACACACTGAACTCTACAGTTATTGCCGGAGTAATTTATGTAAAGTAATACTGTGGGGGAAGAGAGAGAATGTGCAATCATTTGAGCTCAGGGATTTGCAAGTGTTTTAGAAGTTTAGGGAAGAATGTGTGTAATGCTCATTCAACCATTTCGTTTTTTGCTCTTTTTTTCTCTCTCTCTGCACCAAATATTTCCTCCTTTCCTCCATCTGGCACATCTCTGGCAGATGTATCACTGTGTTTCAAGCATGAAGTCGCAAATAGAAAAATGGGAGAGAGCTAAATCTACTGACAACCGAACTGTATACCAAGTCATCCTCTCTGATGTTTTCATCTGACATCAGATCAGCCAAGATATTCTTCTATTCCAAAACCTGCACTGACATCTCCACCCGCACAGTCTACGTTTTTCTCGTCCTCATCTGCCGTTATCATTCACTTTAATACTACTTTAGGATAGCGGGTAACATCACTGGTTCATTGTCTCTCAACCTTGACACAACTCATTGCCCCCCCTCCTGAGTCTCTTCAACACATCCAGGAACATGTTGTACTTGGTAAAATCACGTTCACCGTAAAATGAAGATACTTGGGGCACCATTCTTGAGTATTGAGTCTGCCACTCTGGAAGAACCCTATGGAGAAAGGTGTTTGAACCTTTTTTTAAATTTAAGTTTTCATGTATCTTGGTGGAGTATCATAATTGATACAGTGGGCTTTTATGGCTCATGTACAGCAGTATGATATAGGAGAATATGGAGCTCATACTTGAGGATTAAAAAAAAAATCTAAATTTCATTCAGAGACCCAAACTGTGCAAAATATGCATTTTGGTGTAGTTGCTGATATTTATATGGTCAAAAAGTATGATTGTAATGTAAATCATTAAGATATTTATAATAGTATAGCAGACTACTTCTATATCTCCCAATGAGATATCTTAATAAGTTATTATTTAAATGGTTAGTTTTATGATCAAAGCTCTTTAGTTTTTATTGTGGGGGCAAAACATATAGTGCAATGTAATAAAATGATGATTGAAAGATTTACAGATAAACGTTTCTCAAAATCCTGATGTATCATATTTGGTACACACTTTTTAACACGATTTTTCTAAAAAGTAATAAATGGATTATCAAGTAAACATAAGTTGTTTTGGTCCAGTAAATATTCATCTTGAAATTCTACTAACAATATAAAAGTTCACAGCAAAAAGACACGTGTACCACAACCTGAAGGGGTACATTTTTAGAATTATACTAAAATGCCTTTATTTGCTAAAAAAGTAGGCCTGTAAAACAAAGAGACATTGGTTCTATGTTGATGCTATCTGGGGTGCTCCGCCTGCTGAATCTTCAGCACCACGGCAAAATAAATCATATTTTACACAAGTTGTAAATGTGAAGTTGCAGTCTATATTGAATGTAATGCCATATTACTGTGAAATAATGTCAGGTAACATCTTTGTATTGAGTAGTCCTCATGGGCTGTGCAGAAAAAGAACATACAATGCAACAAATGTGCAGTCTTCGTCACAAACAATGACGAAATTTATTTTCAGCAAGGATGCATTAAATTGATCAAAAGTGACATTAAAGGCTTTTATGATGTTACAAATAGCAACTGACACTTTATGCTTTACTTTAACCTCTTGTCTAGATGATATTTGTCCTCTCTCCTCCAGGCCAGCACAGGCTTCCCCCTCGAACTCCTGGTTATCCGATATTCTTTGTGAACATCGGACCAAACTCAGGGCAGCTAAGAGAAAATGGTGCAAATCAAAAGATCCGTCAGACCTAAGTATGTATCAGTCTTTGCTTTCATCTTTCTCTGCTGAAGTCCATACTGCCAAATCTTCATACTTCCACAACAAGATCAACAGCGCTCCACATCAACTTGTCACTGGGGTCTCGTGGTACCATCACAGAGAGGCTCAAAATCACTTTCCAGAACATTCTCGTTCACCACTCCTGGCTGGTGGAACGATCTTCCCACCCCTATCCGGAATGCTGAATCCCTGACAATTTTCAAGCGACAGCTGAAAACTCATCTCTTTCAAAGCTACTTGACTTAAAAAAAATAAAAAATTATCTCTCTTTATTTATTCCTTCTCTTTCTAGCTTGTACTTATTTGAACAATGTCTAAGAACTTGGTATTACAACCACTTCATGTGTCTGTTTGCCTCTTTAAGAAGAATCACTTTATGTATCCCCCAATTGTAAGTCGCTTTGGATAAAAGCGTCTGCTAAATGACTAAATGTAAATGTAAATATATATATATATTTGCGAAAAAAGCTGATTATTTCTATACATCAAAGAATGCAGATAAAATGTACTATGGTTTTTCCAAAAATATTAGGTAACACAAATGTTTTCAACACTGATAACAATAATGTTTCTTGAGCACCAAATCAACATATTAGAACACATATATCACACACACACACACACACACACACTTCATAATTTTACTGCTTTTACTGTATTTTTGATTAATGAAATGCAGTCTTGGTGAGCACAGATTTTATTTATCAGTAGTATAAGTATAGAGTAAAAAGTTCTAATAAAATAACATTGAAACCATGTAAATGGTAGACTAGAATAAAATAGAAAAGTAGGCAGATATTAAGCAATGAACACAAATGGGACAGATGTGTAGAATAGAATTACATGAATGACATTCATTCAAAGGCATTCTTTAAAAAAAGTTTTTATTTATATTGCAAGCACATAATCTATGCAGGCTTGGCAATCAGTAATCACACTCTAGCCACTTCACTTCAATTATTGTTGGACACCAATTAAAATTAGTTGGACACTTTGAGAAACTGCTTGCTTGGCACCCACACATACTTTACGAGCCCTCAGGTTTAATCGTTCTGCATGATATAAATTCCTCCACATATTGTCACAGACATCCTTTCTGCCCTGCGTCTATGAGAGAGAAAGACTAACTATGTGCTTGGCAAATCTCTAGGTGGAATGGGCCATGCAATGACTTTTCTCCCCATGCCAAGCCCCAGAGCTCGCCAGGATCCACAGCTTTTTCCAGTATCTGTGTTAGAGCCAGAATGAGACAGGCAACAGAAGGAGGGAGAGAGAGAGATGTGGGGTTGAGAAAGAGGGCAGTTTCCAAAAATTACCCACATCCAATCATTCTGGCCTGAACATCTCAATATGTTCCTGCTATGAACATCCTGCTATGCTAAAGCACTAAATATTATCTATATAAAATTATATTGCAAATGATCACTTATTCATCCTCATGCCTTTTGAAACCTGTATGACTTTCTTCTCTGGAACACAAATGTAGTTTTTAGAGCACAATATTCAAGCTTTTCTTTTCCATATATTGAGAGTGAATTGTGAACACGGTTGCCAAATGAGATTTTCAAGGCAGAATTTCAGTGAATAACAATTTAAATTTCAGCTTGTTCCTCACAAACAGCTTCTGAAGACTTTATGCATTATATTTAATGTATGACTTTCAAGGCCTCTACGTAATTAACATAATCAATACTTTCCAGAAAAAAAGCTTTTGGATATCCCCCCCCCCCCCCCAAGCATGCAATGTAAGTATGCAAGACTGCACAATGTCTGAAAAATGCCAAAGCTCAGCAACTTTAACACACTAAATACCCCTTCTGTATATGTAAGTGTTTCCCATCATGTGTTATGTTAAAGGGATAGTTCACCCAAAAATTAAAATTCTGTCATCATTTACTCACCCTCATGCCGTTCCAAACCTGTATGAGTTGCCTTCTTATGTTGAACATAAAAGAAGATATTTTGAAGATTGCTGGTAATCAAACAGTTGGTGTGTCACGAATCCTGTCCATGGACTTCCGTTCAATCACCACCAGAGGTCACCCTTTCATTACATTGACTCTCGCACAACACAAACTGTTGCATATCACCCCTGACTACATATCCCATCATTCATTGCACTGATTGCACACAGCACTGATTGCACACAGCTGTTTCACTGATTGCACACAGCACTGATTGCACAGCTGTTTCATATCACTCACTCACTATATAACACTCACTCAAACTACCATTCTCTGCTGAGTATTGATTAGCCTGTACCCTGTTCCGAGTCTCTGTGTTGCCTCGCCTCGCCTGTTTTCTCGGTTTCTGATCCTTGCCTGTTTCCCTGGATTTCTCCCTCTCGTCTCGCCCCTGTGAATCTGTCTGCCGATCATTGACCTACGCTAGCCCTAGGACTATTCTTGTGTTTTGCCCGCCACATACCTGTTTGCCATTGTTCGACCCTGCCTGTTATGACCACGTCTCTGAAATAAAAACTTGCAGATGGATCCACACGTCTCACGTCTCCTCAGCCCCGTTGCATGGTGATTGCCATTGATTTCCATAGTAGGAAAAAAAAATACTATGGAAGTCAATGGCAACCACCAACTGATTGATTACCAGCAATCTTCAAAATATCTTCTTTTGTGTTCAACAAAAGAAAGCAACTCATACAAGTTTGGAATGACATGAGGGTGAGTAAATGATGACATAATTTTCATTTTTGGGTGAACTATCCCTTTAATTAACTCATGTGGACCGAAATTGTGAGATGTTGAGGAAAAAAAATAAAAATTAGATAATACATATAATTTGGTAGTAAAACATAAAGTGTTGCATATTTGCTTGGTGCAGAGACGAGTATGTGTATTTTGTAAAACCATCTTCACACCCATGTGAACATTTGGGCCAAATACAGGAAATACGTCATGTAATAGGCAAGTGGTTGAGTGAAAATACCTCAAGTGTGGGTACTGGGAAAGGCCCTTTATTTTCAACATGTTGAAATGGTCAGGGTTCTCCTGTTTGGAGAACAGCAAAGAAAGCTTGAAATATTTTTCATGAATAGAATTTGATAAATGAATGGGTGATATGTACTCTGCCATGTTGTATACTTTGGAAAAAAAAATTATTCTAAAATGCCTGCCTTCATGTCGCAATGTTTGCTGGTACATCTTTGCTGATTTTGCAAAGCAAGAACTGCTATATGTGACCTGTTCTATCAAAATGTATATCTCATTGATTTTCACTGCAGTGATCTTTGTTTCCATATTTTTTACGAGTGAATCTTGAGCCATTCATTCAACCGTTTCATTGATTTATTTAGACGACTGTCACTGTGTTCCAAATGGGATGAATCTATCTCCGACTCTACTGTAGTAGCGGAGGCATGGACACATTTTGAACTAGCAATGACACATTATGAATCTGTGGCGTAAATCTGTGGTTTATACGGTGGCCGAGAGAGCTCAACGTGCTGCAACTTAAGAAAACACATATAAATAGAAAAAGCACGAGCAAATTAAGAAAACATCTGCATCAGTTTGACAACACACGCACTGCAAAAACTCCCAACACAACCAAATACAGAAACGCTGCAAAAACTCACAACACAACCAAATACAGAAACGCACTGCAAAAACTCACAACACAACCAAATACAGAAACACGCTGCAAAAACTTACAACACAACCAAATACAGAAACGCTGAAAAAACTCACAACACAAGCAAATACAGAAACGCACTGCAAAAACTCACAACACAACCAAATACAGAAACACGCTGCAAAAACTCACAACACAACCAAATACAGAAACGCACTGCAAATACAGAAACGCTGCAAAAACTCACAACACAACCAAATATAGAAACGCACTGCAAAAACTCACAACACAACCAAATACAGAAACGCACTGCAAATACAGAAAGGTTGCAAAAACTCACAACACAACCAAATAAACAAAAGCGTTGCAAGTAGCATAGACCACAATGAAAATGTTTCAAGGGGACCCCAACAACCCTTACGAAAATTAACCATGTTTTTATTATAGTAAAAATGTAGTAATGATGCTTTTGGCATTTACCATTACAATTTTTTTTTTTTTTTTACCATTTATGTAAACACAAATACCATGGTTAAACTATGGTTGGTGTAATTTGTGATTACCATGGTTTAACTATAGTGACCATGTTTGTTTTTTTAAATTGTAAAACCAGTTAATTTTCGTAAGGGAAGTTGTAAAAGTTAGCCAGCTTATGTTTCATAGTTACAGTAATTGTGTATTTTGTCAGCTTAGTTAGGCTAATAATATAGAAAAAAGCTAAGGAATCATATGATCAGGATGTTAAAATAAACTAAAATTTCACCTTTCAGAGCAGACATTGATAAGCTTGTGGTTCCCTTAAACATTCCCGATGTGGTCTGTGCGTATTTGTGTAATTTGTGATTACCATGGTTTAACTATAGTAACCATGTTTTTTTAAATAGTTAAACCATAGTTATGTTTTGTAAGGGAAGTTAGCTTAGTTAGGCTAATAATATAGAAAAAAGCTAAGGAATCATATGATCAGGATGTTAAAATAAACTAAAATTTCACCTTTCAGAGCAGACATTGATAAGCTTGTGGTTCCCTTAAACATTCCCGATGTGGTCTGTGCGTATTTGCAGCGCGTTTCTGTATTTGGTTGTGTATTTGCAGCGCATGTCTTGACAAAATGATGAAGATTTTTTCTTAATTTGCTGGTGTTTTTTCTATTTGCATGTGTTTTTTTTTTTTTTTGTAGCATGTTGAGTTCTCTCAGCCACCGTAGGTTTACTTATTTACTCATACTTCTTCGTTGAACTGTTGTAAAAACAAACAAACAAAACATTGTGATTACCTGGCAATCAGTCGTGTTGATATACAGTACAACCATAACACATTCTTTCTTGTGTGGTTGCTTTAATAACCTGGTTTCATCCTTTGTTGGCATAGATACTCTGTTTTTGACTACCACAAAGTAAAATTAGATGATTCCTTTATTAACAAAATTCAAAAGAAATACTTCAAACAAAAATGCAGTGAAAAATTATGTTATTGCTTCAACTGTCAAAATCTTCTTTATACATTTCATTCTGGATTTCATCCACTGTTAGCATTCTGCTGTTCTAATGTACGAAGTACAAAAGACAATGCTTCATGAGAAGTTAAGTAGTTTTGGAAGATCAGTCTTGACTTGTTCTGTGAGTCAGAGCTTCTGCTCTTTCACCATTGCTCTTTTTGTGGTCAATTGATCTTGAGTGTGAATCCTCTGAATCATCTAAATGTTTCTCACTATAGGGACTTCTGAGTCTGTCGTCCCTTAACCAGCTGGCAAGGTCAAACGTTTAGCTCCTGGAATCAGCAACCCATCTGAAACATATGCTAGAATAGATCTGTTTTTGCCTTTGACTTATGGGAAATATTTATCATTAAGAGACCATATGCTAGGAGGTTCATTTCCATAACAGAAGTCATAAAACCTAGAAGGACACCTGTGATGGGGTATTTTGGGTTATTGCATCAAGCATTCCTTAACTTATAAATTACCATGAGGTCAACAGTTTATCTCACTTTTCCACTCAAGCAATAAGTACTCACATACTTTTCAACACACAAACACTAACTCACATGCACACACACACACACACACACACACACAGGTTTGTTCTTATGATTTATGGGGACTCTACATAGGCGTAATGGTTTTTATACTATACAAACCGTATTTTCTATTGCCCTACACCAACCCTACCCCTAAACCTACCCCTCACAGGAAACTTTCTGCATTTTTAGATTTTCAAAAAAACTCATTCTGAATTATTTATAAGCCTTTTGAATTACGGGGACACTGAAAATGTCCTCATAAATCACCTTCTCGTTGTAATACCTATGTCATACCCATGTTATTATACAAATTTGTGTCCTCATAAACCACAAACATACACACACACACACACACACCTAAAGTGCATAAGCAAAACTGTTATCATCCTCATACATCATGATGTGTTATTATTTGTAATGTCGGCAACATCAGTAGGTGGTCTTCGTCCATCACATATGTGAAAATGCAAACTGAAAATTCCATTAATTATGGCTCAGTGCATGGACTTCCACTAATGAGCACCACATTCCCATATCTGTCCAAAACTCTCTATGGAATAAATGATATAAGGACCACATACTGCTGACAGAAGACGTGTTTATCAAAAGACTGGCTCATTTCCTGCTCTCCTGAGAGCCTCTTACAGTTCTTCATGAAGAACAATGTGAATATGTTCATGGGTTTATACAGGTATGTGAGATAACAAAGCTGTAACACAAAGGGTAGAGACAGTTGTCTCTATTATGGAAGCCTATTAAAAAAATTAAAGGGTAATTGTCAATTTATATGATGCAATGTGACTTTGTATCTATATCTACTTTATATTTAATCGCAATGCAATTTCTTGCCATATGAGAAAACATGGCTTGCATTTGAGACTTAATTTAACTTGGGACTTAATTTCTCATTATTCTGACTTTATATCTCACAATTATGACTTTGTTTCTCATAATACTGACTTTGTTGCTCTCATTTGTTACATTATATCTCACTGTATACCTTGTGATTTTGTATCTCTCTGTTAGGGTTGGGCGATATGGCCAAAAATATTATCCCAATATTATTTTCTATTTCATTCAATATCAATATTTATCACAATATTAATTTTATACCATTAATAGGGAAGGAAATGCATCCCACATGTCTGTCAGACCTTGAGAATGAATGTAAGCATAATTTGTTTGTGTATAAGTAAACTACACATGATTTAGGGCCCCATGAAATGTTTTATGTTTTTCCAAATTTTGTATTTTATCAAGAATGGTGTTTAATGAAATGAATTCTTAAAACAACTTTATGTAATCAAATGAATATATAACAATTAATTTGCAACAAAATATTGCATTTTTATGTTTTTCAAAAAAGATGCTGCATAGCCAAACTTGTATACTGTACAAATGAAAACATGAATGAAAATAATATCTTGATTGTATGCTATTCCATATAATGATAATATTCTGAGAAGTATATTTTACTATACAAATAGTAATATATTTACTGTCATCATGTCTTCAAGTGAGACCAAAGTTTTGTCATGAAGACGTTTTGAGTTTCAGTGTTTATTTGACAATAGCTTTTATCAAAAGAAAAGTGAAATGCTCATGAACATGCACAACAGCTCTGGGAAGTTTTTTGTAATGTTTTCTAGTGTGCAGATGCTATGAAGGTAAATGAGTAGCAAAACCCGAGAGCTTGTTGATTTGATTGTGAGAACTTGTCATATTAACCCTTTCACTGGTGAGTTTAAAATATTGTAGCGGTCTCCCCAGAGTGAGTTTTTTTTTTAGGAGACCGTTATTTTAGAACGTTTCCCCTGTCACGTGACACACCGCTACCACAATAACACTGTCTGACAGATGGATCGCTTTTATTTAGTTTTTCCTTTTTAATTCAAACTATTCATAAAAGTTTACTTACCATGTCATCAACTATCTGATATTCCGATTCACAAATATGTGTAAATGAGTGTGTTTTGTCGTTTAAAACCTGTTCCAAATTATCTTGATTGTGATCTGTAATGTGAGATGGGCGCCGCCATGTTTGTTCGCGCTGCAGTTCAGAGAGTCCTGTCAGTTGATTTACTGCACGTAAATTCATACATTTCTCCCGAAATACATGCAAATAAGTGGCCGGTGAACTGGGAGAAGAATAGAGTGAACTTTATAGTTACTTACACTATGTGTATCTGATATTAATAAAACACGTCGGCAAATTATATTTGAATGGATTGTTATTGCTGCTTCCATAAACATCCGTGTGTATTTTACGAACTCTAAATGTATTGTTTTACTAGTACTTATGTGTATTTAAATGTCTGAAACCTAAAATAAACATTATGTGGTTAAAAACACTGCATAGTTGTGATTATATGACAAGTGCTCTCAGCGTCAGCCAAAGCGCGAAAACGTAGTTTGAATTTGGCAGTTATGTGACGTCACCGAATGTTCTAAACCCCATATGTGGGACCATACTCCCAGGGGCACGGAAATAAAAATCCCATATGTGGGACCGTACCGCTCAACAGGTTAATATTCGTATTTGTAAGTTGAAATTTACGCTCACAGCTCTGATGTGAAAAGCTGAATCTTTCGATCTGCACACACAGACAACAATCAAAACATTTGTGTTTTGAATTCGAAGTTGCAGAATAATGAAAAATGACATTCACATAAACGAAATGACAGACACAAATGTGTACGACATATTTACTTTTGCACTTTACTTCAGTTTCGCTGTATAACCACAAGTTGGCACATACTGTAAAACCTCTCAAATCTGGCAGTGCAACTTCAAATCCTAGCGCTTTGACTTTTGCTACTCCTTTCACGATATAGCCTACCTGTAGCAAAATGTTTTTTTTTATTGCATTTGAAAATATTAAACAGTTATGAAGTAACAGGGGGCAAACGGACATCATCACATGAAGTTATAAGAGCTACACAAACCAACAGAATATATCAACGATAAGGAAGAAAAAAAAACTTTTAAAGATACCTTACAACAGACTTAAGAATGCTAAATGCTTTAAAAGCTTTTGAGTTCAAATGTTTTGACATTCTTAAAGTCCCCCTGTGGTGAAAATCAAGTTTATGTTGTCTATTTGTCTATGTGGTGTTTTTAATATGCTTTTAGACAAATCATGTGCCAATCCATTAATCAACACCATTGCTGAGTATTTTCTCCTTAAAACTGTAGTTTTCCCAAAGGCAGGCCCAGAAACGCGGTTTGAAACAGGAACTGTGTTTTTTGCTACGTCACAAACTTCAATGACCAATCGCGTCAAGGGATCCTATCCTTAGCATATCATTAACTGTGCTGCAAAGAATATATATATATCAGAAGAAAACATTCTAAAGTTAGAATGGTTCTGGCTTTATGAAGGTGAAATTTACCCAGAAGAGAAACCAATAATACAATATATTCAAGATTCATGTCCTTAGAATGAAAATCTGAAAAAAAGATAGATTCTGACATTTCTATCATTTTGTTACAGCAGAAAAAAAATCAACATGGTAACTTCTGACAAAAAAGACTTGGAGAATAGATTCTTCATCAATATTAAAAAATGAACACAATGAAGATATAGGCATGCAAAATCTTTTAATGTCTTTAAACCCTCTCTTAAAAATCATTTTTTATAGACTTGCTTATTTGTGATTTGCTACAGTTTTTTTTATTGTTGTTGTTACCATTGTCCTTTTTTTTAAACTTTGTATCCTTTTTAGTGTAAAGCGCTTATAGAAGTACCTTTTAAAGGCGCTATATAAAATAAAATTTATTATTATTATTATCAACACCCCCAAGCGAATTACATTTGCAAATTACCATGCCCTCACACAAAGGGTCGTAATATCCTCCAGTAATTGCAACCTCCCGCTTGGGATTTCAGCCTTTCTCATTGGACAAGCCCATCTTGAGAGGCGTGAATCTTCTCAGACCTTAAAGGCCTCATATCAGTGACCCGCCCCTAGTCGGTGGTTCGGTTAGATTCTAAGATGAAGACATGAGCTAGAACACTTCTGCAACCCGCTAAGTTCGTGCCAGGCTTCGGCCTTGACTTTTCCATTCACCAAGATTCTCTGACTCAAACTGGTTCTTTTTCATCAACCAACTTCAGCAAAGATCAGCTTGAACCTTCAGATTGCATCAAGCCTCTCTTTCAGACAGACGAGACGTGCAAGTATTCAAACTTAGTTTTCTTAATTGATACATTAAGTATCATTGGAACCTTTTTACAAAGGTGCGTTTGAACTAAGAATCTGATGTTTCCTTCAGGCTGTAAATCTGCTGAATATCAAATGGTTCCATCACTTCATATTTTTATTTCTCTGCTCTTTACTGCTTAAGCTTTAACCCTTTCCTATTGTAGCGTCTCGACCAATCTGACACACAAATTTTTATTTTTTATTTTTTTATTTTATTTCCCTTAACCAGGAAATTAACATTCTTAGAATTGACAGACAGTTGACCCTGTGAGGTCAAGTAAATATCTACAGCAGATCTAAATATGAATAATTAATTATAACTAGTTATGGTTAATTATTCATATTTCCCATGAGTTGATTCGTTACACTATACCTGTATGCGTGTGTGTGTGTGTTTATGTAGTATGTTAGACTAGTTTAAGTGTTTATGTAGTTAATAAAGTCTTACTTGTATCACACTTGACGTTGTTTATTGTTTGCTCATAACTGGAGTCCCTTAATCATGATTTATGCTACAGGCTCTGTGTAGAATACTTACAGCGGATCTAAATATTTATAATTAATTATAACTAGTTATGATTAATTATTCATATTTCCCTGTGAGCTGATTCGCTACACCATTGAAGCCATTTTATTGGTTGATGCCTGATTAATAAAATTGGATGGTTTCTTTGTGTGATTACATCATGCAACAGCGGCAGCCAGTGTGCCCTTTTATATTTCTGCATTGTCCTCACTTTCTTATGTAAATATATTACAAAGGTAGACTTGAGGTAAAAGACCATGCTAGAACATGAAAAACCAACTGTTTTCTGGTGATGCACTGTGGACCTGGATAAACATCAGTTTGACACACATCAAACTATTATGTAAGGGTCTTCCAATACAGAAGTATTTCAGCATTTTCAATGATTTCAGCGTTTTACAAATAACTGATACTTGTGCATAAAATGTTTTTTTGTGCACAGCAAGTCGCGCTGGCAGGCATTATTCATTGGTCAGGCATCAACCAATAAAATGAGAATCCCGGCCCTCCGCATCAAGCCTCTGAGTCCCAGACTCTGCCTCGGCACATTGACCATGGCTCCTATCTCCCTCCTCTCCGCCATGGCCCAGCAGTCCATTGGTTCCGCCGGGCTCCCTCGTCCCTCCAGCTCCGCCTTGGTCTGTCGTCGTCCATCCGTCGCCATGGGACTCTATTCCTCTGGCTGCACCTCGTCCCTCCGTCCCTGTCAGGCTCCTCCTTCCACCCCAGTCCTCTTCACTCCGGCTCCACTGCGGTCTTCTGGATCCACGCCTCCGCCTCAGTTGCCTGAGCCATCTGCTCCACCTTGGCCCTCCGGATCCTCCCCGTCGCCCTGGCTCATCGGCTCTCCTTCTCTGCCTCGGGCTCCTCCTCCACCTGCTCCGCCTCCATCAGTCGGCCCCGTGGAGTTGTCAGCCCTTCCTCCACCATGGCTCCTCCCTCCATCGACTCCACTGTGGGTCACCTTCATGGCTGTGGCCTGAGTCCCGCCTGGCTCCGCCTGCTCCAAGTCCCTTCTGTCTCCGCCCTGGCTCCTCCCTCCGTCGTCTACACCCTGGACTGTGTTTGCCGTCCTCCTCCCTGGTGTACGTCCTTCACCCGAACCTCCTCCTGAGTTCCCCTCCATCCCTCCCTTTGTTGTGGGATGCACCATCCGGGAGGGGCGTGAACTGTCTGCCCCTGGACTGTCTGTGTGTATGTTTTCCTCCCCATGTGCTCTCAGTGACCCAGTTTTTCTGTCTTTCGTTGATTGTGTTCATGTGATTCAGGTGTGCCGTGTTAATTGTCCTCTACCCCATGTATTTAAGTCCCAGTCTGTGCGTTCTGTGTTTGTCGGGCTCATGTTCGTGTGTCACCAGCCATTCCTTGTTGTGGTTATCCCCTGTGTTTGGATTTATTAAAGACTGTTGCTTTGATCCACGTCTCCGCGTTCGTAATCTCCCACACAGTTCCTGACACATACAGTCATCCAAGTTGACTGCAGAGTGCGACAAAGAGGAAACACCCCAACTCAACATTTTTACATTAATTAAATGCGGATGCTTTGATCTCATCCAATCATAATGCATATTCAACATATGTGTCCATTTAAGGTGTCCAACTATGTCTTCCAGATGAGTTTCTAAGAATTTAATGCAAATAATTTTCTAAGTAGCCAGGACGTCTAATTCTGTCTCACGCTTGTTTTGCACACACACACACATCAAATAGATTCCTGTTATCTCTCAGCTCATCGAAAACTCAAGCATACTGAAGCACTCAGAGACAGTTTAAAGAACACTCTTTAGTACAGTGAAGCAAATAATACTACTACTACTAATAATATTTCAGATAGAAATAAAATTTCCTCCACACCTTCATACACTACGAGCATCACATGTGCTTGAGTATTTGTAGTAGACAAAACAAATTTTGAGACCGGCAGAACTTGTAGCCACATGTACCCGATCATCTAGATGTAGGCTAAATATTCAAAATTTCTCAAAACTGTTTCATCGATATTGTAGACTTATTAACTCTATTTTTTCAGATAAAAATCTATTGCGGCTTTATACGTCACAGGATGACGTTATTCTTATCTCACAGTTACATTTACACTCAGCAAACTTCCATTCTTTCCCAAACAACATTTGTGTTTCCTGCTGAAAAAAGATCTTAAATGAGCCTGAACGGTTTAATTATTTCAGCTGGTCTGGTTTGCTGGTTTTACTAGGGTTTTAACTGTTTATTAGGTGGGTCAAACCAGATAAAGCAGCTAAATATCAGCACAACTGTGCAGGGAGAGCAACTAGACCATCTGAAACCATGCTAAACAAAGCTTAGGGTTTGGGCATCATGCTTAAAATGCTGGAACTGGAGTGGGTCCCAATTCTCAGCTATGTGCCCCCATGATCCAGCTGGGCTCAGTGAAATTTCAAGAACTTTAAAAGACCTTGCCATGGACAGACCGTTGTGAATATAGGTTAGGAGAGGGACAGGGAGGAGTAAACCCCAGGTGATGAAAGCAGTTTAATTTATCATGGCATGTGAAATTATGGGAGAGCAAAAACACAGCCAAAAAAAAAAAAAAGTTAGGAAATAGCTAGGAAATTCACAATGACACGTCTGCAAGACTTCAGTTTGTCAGGACTTGTAACTTCATGTTAGCTATAAACCTGACAGCTGAATCTTTCTGCTATCTTAACAAGGATCATGATTCGGTTCCATTTTATTCTGTACACCCCGCCTCCCACGTAGGGATGCAACGATTATAGATTTTGTTAGTACGATTATTTTCTGAGGAATAATCACGGTTTTACGATACAATGAACGATGGCGCTGACGGTGATGGCTGCCTCCGTGGCATGCTCTGCAGTTGTTTTTATGTTTTTGTTAGTTTGTCCTGTCTTTAGTTATATCCTGCAATCAGTTTCACCAGAGACGAATTGCTGGACATTCGGCAGTACACACCACCCGATATTTCACCGGTTTTCGACTATTCGGATGTTTTGCTGGACATTGTAGTCGGGGGAGCTGTGGCGCTGATCAAGCGCTTCAGGACGCGCAGACGGGGGAAGCGAGCCGGCGTGCTCATGAAGCTCAGACAGCGCGGATTCAGGACGCCGTTGCCGAGCACCCATCTGGCGAACCACCGCTCTCTACCCAACAAAATGGACTAACTCCTTCTGCTCTCGCGGACAAATAAGAATTTTTCAAACTCTGCTGCTCTGTGTTTCACGAAAACCTGGCTGAAAGACGCCATTCCGGACAGCGCGTTGAGTCTCCCGGGCTTTCAGATGTTCAGAGCGGATCGCGAGAAGTCCACAAACAGGATCCTCACATAAGTCCCTGGTCTGTCTAGATGTTGCAGAACATAATGCAGTCCCATGTTGACTGCATCGTACACAGACTTGTTTGCTCTGTAGGCAAACTGAAGAGGACCCAGCAAGGGTTCAGTGATGTCCTTCAGGTGGGCCAGCACCAGTTTTTCAAAAGACTTCATGACCACAGACGTTAGAGCCACAGGCCTGTAGTCATCTAGTCCTGTAATTTTGGATTTCTTTGGGATGGGGATGATGGTGGAGCGTTTGAAGCATGAAGGGACTTTGCACAGCTCCAGTGATCTGTTAAAGATCTGTGTGAAGATGGGGGCCAGCTGGTCAGCACAGGATTTCAGACAGACTGGTGTAACACAATCTGGGCCTGGTGCTTATTTCCTTTTCTGCTTCCGGAAGACCTGGTACACCTCGTCTTCACTGATCTGAATTGCAGGTGTGGGGGAGAGAGGGGTTGCTGGAGGTGTGAATAGTTGTGTGGAGAGGTGTTCAGGGCAGGTATGGGGTGTTTTTTCAAACCTGCAATAGAACTCATTCAGATAGTCTGCCAGTTGTTGATTCTCCACAGTGCTGGGAGATGGTGTCTTGTAGTTGGTTTTTGGCAGTTCACGGGAGAGATTGGCTTTATTAAAGTCCCCGAGAATGATTAAAACCGAGTCCGGGTGTTGTTGTTCTGTGTCTGTGATCAGATCAGCGAGTTTCTGTAAAGCGGAGCTCACGTGCGCTTGTGGAGGAATGTAAACACTGACGAGAATGAATGAGCAAAACTCCCGCGGCAAGTAGAAAGGCTTACAGTTAATGAAGAGCACTTCTAGATCTGAACAGCACATCTTCTTTAACACAGTTACATCTGTACACCACCTCCCATTGATGTAAAAGCATGCCCCGCCACCACGTGATTTCCCTGTTGATTCTGCTTCGCGATCTGCTCTGAACAGCTGAAAGCCCGGGAGACTCAACGCGCTGTCCGGAACGGCATCTTTCAGCCAGGTTTCCATGAAACGCAGATCAGCAGAGTTTGAAAAATCCTTATTTGTCCGGGAGAGCAGAAGGAGTTCGTCCATTTTGTTGTGTATAGAGCGGAGTTTCGCCAGATGGATGCTAGGCAATGGCATCCTGAATCTGCGCTGCCTGAGCTTCACGTGAGTGCCGGCTCGCTTCCCCCGTCTGCGCGTCCTGAAGCGTCTGAACAGTGCCGCTGCTCCCCCGACTACAATGTCCAGCAAACAGAATAATCGAAAACCGGTGAAATATCAGGTGTTGTGTACTGCCGAATGTCCAGCAATTCGTCTCTGGTGAAACTGATTGCAGGGATATAACTACAGACAGGACAAACTAACAAAAACATAAAAACAACTGCAGAGCACGCCACGGAGGCAGCCATCATCGTCTGCGCCATCAGAGGGAGACACATTTCTCTGGTGGAAATAAAGCTTCGCTGTTTGGTCCCTCTGTCACAGTTAATCTAATGCATGTAGTAGCCTCCGTGCCTCTGATAAGCACATAATTTTAAGCTGGTGCTCTGCTAGTGTAACTTTTTACGTTTTGCGCAAGCTGCAACAGTTTCGTTCCGTGTAACAGAAACACTCGGTTTAGCGGAACCTTTACAATTAATTAACAGTGCCGTTTTAAAGCGTGGTTAATCGCGAAACCGGTTAATCACTGCATCCCTACTCCCACGTACATGCAATGTCCCTGGGCTCAGCGACAGAGCTGGGGGGGTATAATAGCTTGTTAAACAGAGCAAGGCTGACTGACTGTAAAAAAAATAGGCTCGACTTGTACAGAATTGGAAGCAGTGCCAGACTAATTACCCCACGGTGATAGCAATACATGGCAGAGGCCATAGACACGCCTTTTGTAATTGATGTTGCTAGGTACCTGCCAGGGCCGCTCGGAGGCATGCACAGGGCACAGGCAGGTTCAATAAAGTATCCTGCTAGGGGTCACATGACACCTCAGATCATTGGGGACCTGCACAACCAACTGCCTTCCTCCTTATTCAGACTTCTTAAAATGGGAAATGTTTGAGAATCGCTGTTCTTTGAGTAATGAGGTGTGATATTTTTGGAATTCTGATGGAGCTGATGATAAATAGAGCATAATGATGGCATATGAATGTGAATACACCTTTTATGGTTAACGGAGAGTCTATAAAATGCATATGACGTGAAATAAATATCACAACTGATGTTTGTGTCCATGGCAACAGGAATTCATGGGAGATACCCTATAAGCAAGATAATTTGATTTTGAAACAGATGGATAATTAATGATAGATGAATAAACCGAACTTTAGATTGTCAAGGGCACATCATTTGCAAGAAATAACTGTGAAGTTCTACAAAATAAAATATGATTTCTGGCAGAGAAATGACACGTTATTACTTAATGGCTTTAATATGCGCATCTTAATAGAATGTACTGTGATCAGGAAGTATTAGATATAATCTGACTTCATTGGTCATTGTCAAAGGCTCCATGACAACTAAAAGGTTTGAAAAATAGTTTAGATGTGCAACATGGGAGAAGGGTGCACTGGAGCCTGTGACTTACCTCCATAACAAAAAATAACATGCAGTAGATAACCTCAATGATTCTGACATTTTCAGATGATGCTTTTAAAGCATTAAAGATGTTTTCACTTTGCTGCTTCAAACTTATTTAAATAACAAATGAGAACACCCTAATACTTCAGTTGTTTCTTATAGACACCATTGAGATGTTACACAGAGATGTTTTTGCTTGTTTTAGAATTGTTTTCCTGAGAAAATATGTTTCCTCTACAGTTTGAGAATAGACATTGCTCGGGTTAGCCAAAATACCAACATCTGGAAACTCAAACATTTCTCATCTGATTTTTAAAACCAAATGATCTGAGCTATGTTATCCGCATACATTTTTGAGTCTAAACTCTTACTGTATGTCAAAAAGTGTCACATTTATTTCTATTTCTCTCCCAAATACTACTAGAAGTAAAATCTGAGAAATTAATATGTGTTAAACACCTTACAGAAAATGTTTGACCTCTGTCATTGCCAACAAAGGGTATATAACAAAGTATTGAGATGAAATTTTGTTATTGACCAAATACTTATTTTCCACCATAATTTGCAAATAAATTCTTTAAAAATCCTACAATGTGATTTTCTGGATTTTTTTTTCTCATTTTGTCTCTCATAGTTGAGGTATACCTATGATGAAAATTACAGGCCTCTCTCTCATCTTTTTAAGTGGGAGAACTTGCACAATTGGTGGCTGACTAAATACTTTTTTTCCCCACTGTATATAGCGTCCACGTCAATGGATGATAGCATTCTGTTCATTATAAGTGCACATTCTGTAGTTCTGTTGTCTGCTGCTTTAAATGTACAAGCTCTTTAAAGTCAGGTGGATTCTGATTGGCTGTCAATGTTTTCAGCTGGGAAAAAAAACATTCTGGAGGTGATTTCACTGATATTGTTCCTCTTTGTTGTTATTGTTATAATTGCACACTTTGCTATTCTCATATAATTAGAACAAATATTATTATTATTATCCTTGGTGTGAATGGGATTTAACTTCATAACATCTCATAACATCAACTGAGCTATGAGTTGAGACCAATATCAGAGAAACAAAATATCCTTTGGGTAGCGCTAAACATCAATGCCTGTCACAGACACGTCAGGCTCCTCCATCACCCAGCGAACACACACACCAGAGTTCTAATCATTCTCACATGATCCTCATCACCATCACAATCACCACCCTGCATATAAGCGCTCACCTCACACTCACTCATTGTCTGGTCTCAACTTGGGAAACAGACTCAATGCCTGCAATACTCACCTTGTGAATCTTCAGTGTACTGTATTTCTCCTGTGATTTCCAGCGATCTCCAGTATTTCTCTAGTTTTCCAAGTCTCCTGTTATGCCCGTTGTATCCCCCGTGTAGTCTCTATGTCTTCTGTGATCTCTTCTTCATCTCCTTTACTAAGTAAGAAGAATACTCACCGCTTCACTTACCTATGAGGTGTGTGCTCCCATTCATCCAACCTGGTCATCCTCCCATCACCACTCCCGTCTCCTAGCAAGGGAAGTTATATCATCATTATCGTCATCATCATCATCAATTATATAATTATAATCATCATTCATCTTACCTGTATGCCATTTTCCACAAACCTGCAATAAACATTCCTGTTCAGGTTTCATTAACACCTTGTTTCTGAGTCTGGTGTTCCCTTACAATTCCATTCTCTTAATATCGTATTTACTTTGCACATTTGATTTCTAGTTCTAAAAAAATGCTTACGAGTATGACAGAAAAAAGAAAAAAAAAATCAAATGCACATTAACAGGAGTGTTTGCTCACTCAAAAGTATTTTTAAGTAAATCCACTGGCATCTACCTAAGTATTTTTATTTGAGTTGAATTTATTTAAAATGTTGTTTTGTTCTTTACTGTTAGTGCCACAGTATGCTCAGTGGCTAATGGAACATGTCAACAGTGATTAGATTATATTAAGTGTGATGAATTAAGTCCCAACTTCTTGAACAATAATTTGAAAAAGCGTGAATTTGTTAGTGTTAAGTATCTGCAAAAAGCCCCTTTCCTAAGGCAATTTCATCAATCTTGTTAGATAAACACAAACACACTGGCTTCTGTTTCATCCATAAAAATCTCATTCAAAATAACGTAATCTGTTGAGAGACCTTTTTCTATAAGGCTCTATAATGCAGTGTGTAGACCTCTCCTCCATTTCTGCGAGAACGCACAACAAAAAGCACCATCCCTCATTAAGATTTCACCGTGGTAGGTAACCCTGCCACTCATTACAGCCAGTACCTTCCTGACAATGTTTTCTTCCCGCTTGAGACAGGATGACAGTGTCTCTGTAGAATCTTAATATGGCTGGTATGTGTGTATATGGTGCTATGGGGGATATATAGTGAAAAAAGGACAACAGGCGGAAACTCTGCTCTGTTGTTTTTTAATGACGAAACTGACTTAAATTGGCAGTAAAATTGTGGCAGGTCTACACAAGCTGTTTAGAGCTTTCAGCCTGTACTTACTCTCCTTTTGCATTATTAACATGTACGGATGCCTGACTTTCACATTCACTCAAAAAAATCGTTTTTGTCTTTGTGGGCATTGATTTTGGAAGACAGACTATAGTAAATGGTGCTAGTGTTCGATAAAAATGATGGCATAAACATTTAGATGAAATAATGAAGCAGTTGATCAATACATTGCAATGTGGTCACTGGTAGATGGTGCCACTAAATCACAGCAAATTTCTTGGCATCGGTGATGCCGATCGCCACAAACCCACAGAACCTGGGACATGAGTGCCAAGGCTTTGACTGGCCAACCCTCCCCTTCTTTTTCTCTCAGACTACCTACAGCGCAGTCAAATAAGTTCAGCGCCTGCTAATCGATCATACCTTTGTACTGTTTTCATACAACAGATCAATACTGAGGGCTAGTAAACAGTTTTGCAGAGCCCGTGCTCCTGTACAAAAGCACTCTTTCCCCCTATGTGAGTATAGTACTCCTATACAGGGTTTAAATTGGGCGGGGCCGTTCGGGGCTGAGCCCCGGCCCATAGACTCCAGGGCTCGACATTAATGCTTCATTAACGGCAGACAAGTAACATGATTAAAACATCAGTAACTAAAAATAACTATGTAAACACCAAAACGCAAGTATTATTCTGATTTTATTACATTTAGACTAAGTGGCGAATAGTGGATATAGCTACTGTATATAATGCACCTATTGACAGAATAAGGTTGCGCTGCCTCTCCTGGAGAAATCAAAATGCACAACACTAAGAAACTCAGTTTCCTGAGGTAAAAATTCAAAATGGAAAGTTTTTATGTTTAAAATACAATTAGTTAGGCAACATCACACAATGTTTTCACCATTACAACTGTTAAATAGTTCTATAAACAGTTCAATAAGCAAATACAATAATATTAGGTCGCTTACATGTTAGGAGGAAACACAGCACATCTCACAGCAAACAGCCGATTCATTGCTGATTGATTCCGTGTTTTAAACGAAACGGTTGAGTCAAAGTTTCATTAACCTATGCATAAACATCTGATGAATCTGCCGTTTGAACGAATCGTTTGAATGAACGACTCAATGACTCACTCATTAAACGCTCACTACTGGCACCTACTGGCGTTTTAATTTAGTTGAAAAGTATAATTTCCACCATCATTTCTTGTTTGTATATTCAAAAATATTTAAAAGAATCTCATAATATTATTTAATGCAGTTGTATTTTTCAGTGTAAATGATTTATTTTTCGATAACGTATAGATAATCACATTATTATAATTGAATTTATAGATCAAATGTAAGAATTTGAAATGAAAGTATTAATGAGATTAGTGGGAAAATGCCCTCTATAAAGGTAAAAAAAAATGCCCTTGGATAAAATATAAAAAACACGCAGATTTATATGTCACAGCTGATAGTAAACTGATGAGAATATTGCTTCAAAATAAATCATATTTGCAAAAAAAAAACACGAAAAAACCCCCACACTTGGTGAGATAAACAAAAGATTTTGGAATCTGTGAAACATTTCCCAGGTCATGTCGTACGCAATGTCCAAGAAACGTTAGTTACTTTGGATCATCACTGAAATACGCCTTTTATTGCTAGATGTGAAACATATGGTACACAATCAAGTTCAACCCACTGAAAATAAGCTTAGCATTAGCAATGGTTTATTTGTATTTACAGGGATAGTTCAGCCAAAAACTAAAAAATCTGTAATCATTTACTCATCCTCATATTGTTCCAAACCTGTATGACTTACATTCTTCTATGGTCTTTCTTTTCTTTGCTGACGAATCCATGATTTTCTATGTAGTCTTTCATAAATGTCCAACTTCCAAAGGATAGTTTACCCAAAAATGGAAATTACCCCATGATTTACTCACCCTCAAGCCATCCTAGGTGTATATGGCTTTTTTCTTTCACACGAATACAAACGAATACAATAAAAATGTCCTGGCTCTTCCAAGCTTTATAATGACAGTGAATGTGAGTCGAGATTTTGAAGCCCAAAAAAGTGTATTCATCCATCATAAAAGTATTCCACATGGCTCTGTGGGGTTAATAAAGGCCTTCTGAAGTGAAGTGATGCGTTTGTGTAAGAAAATATCCATATTTAAAACTTTTTATGCTGTAATCTCTAGCTTTTTAATTAATTAATTAGTTTTTTAGACATTTTTTAATGTAACTCTGATTGTATTTATTTGAAAGAAGAAAGTCATATACATGTAGGATGGCTTGAGGGTGAGTAAATCATGGAGTAATTTCATTTTTGGGTGAACTATCCCTTTAAGTCAAAATTACGAATTCTATGAAGTTTGTTGTTGGAAAGATTTGGGGAAAAAATTATAAAAAAAAAAATAAAATAATAATAATTACATTGCAAAGTCATTACAGCAGTAATCTCCACCGCCATGTTTCAAATTCCAAATAGGAAACAATAATTTACGATCATTCCAATATCACGTGAAAGCAGCATTAGCGGAGGGACATACTCATTCTTAATGGAATCTGACTGGACAAACAGCTGTGTAGTGCAGGCTGAGTCATCAATATTTTTGGTTTACACACAAGAAATAGACAGAATTTTTGAGTACACTAGCATATAGAACAAAGTAATTAATTTCATTATGCACTAGCATGATTGCAACATTGACACCCTAAATGTCACCCCGGAAAACTTATTGGTTTTAGAGTTGGTCTAAAAATGTAGGCTGAGGTGAATAACTAATAGGTAGAATTTGTCACTTCTGATCTAAAATGTCTCTGAATAGGGCTGAGTGTTGAAGAGGCTCATTGAAATGCAGGACTAATGATAGCTCCCACTCTTTCAGCTGAGGATGGCAGTTTTCATGTTCCATCCCCACGCCAAATGTGTTTTACAAGCCCTGTTCAAAGATGTCCTTAAAACATAACACAACACAGTATATAGGACAACGTCTGCTGAGACCCTGCCACCTTTTGAGGAGCAGCAAACTGCAGGAAACAAACAAATCAGGTTTTATATTGCCTGAGGTATACCGTGAAGAAAATAAAAAAACAAGACTCGGTATTTTCAAGCTTTGACATCATGCCATGAACTTGCTGGGTCGTTTTCATGACCTTATTATATATCTTTTATATATTGTCTAAAAAAAATCATATACCTATATTTTTAAAGGAATTATTACTTTTATTCAGCAAGGATGCTTTCAACTGATCAAAAGTGACAGTAAAGTACATAAAGTACAAAAAAAGTAAATAAATGTTGTTTTGAACTTTGTCTTTTGAACTTTAGATTACTAAACTATCCTGAAAAAAAAATGTATCACTGTTTCAACAAAATATTAAACAGCATAACTGTTTTCAACATTGATAATAATAAGAAATGTTTCTTGAGCATATTAGAATGATTTCTGAAGGATCATGTGACACTGAAGACTGGACCAATGACTGTTGGAAATTCAGCTTTGCCATCCCGCATGAAAAAAATACTATAGTAATTTATAGTAAATACTATAGTGTTTTTGAACCATACTATACTAAAGTACTTGAATTAATTTGTTGTGGTAATTCTATAGTTGCTGTGGTAATAAAACGACTATAGTAATATAAACAAATGACTTTACCCAATACTGTACTAAGTTTCCCTTTCATGGGAACTTCGAACTGCATCCTCTAGAGGTCACTATTGGGGAACGCCTCGTAGTGACCCGTGTCTGAAGCATACATTGAAAAAACACCAACTCGTTGGCCGGCGACAGCCATGACGTCACTACCGGTGCGACTACAGTATAAATAGGTGCCGGGAGCACACATCATTCTCTTCTTCGTCTTCATTGACTGTTTTGTTTGAAGCGTGCATTTCTGTGGTAAGAGCGATCTCTATTCATCTCATTATGGCGAGCACTAGCAAAGCATTTAAGGATGTGTGCATCCGTGTTGACGTTGTTTAACATCTGATGACACACACGATCTATGCATTATTTGTTTGGGCGAAGAGCACGCACGCGATGCCTCCGTGCACTGCGAGCGTTTTTTCCAAGGGAAAAAGCTCCGCTCTCGTTTGTCTCTCTTTTCGAGGAAAAAGGGGCAGCTGTCTGCTTCCTGCGATTCAGGACCCGCCGCTGCTGAGGCACGGAAGGGAATGAGCTCATGGAGATCGCAGGTGGATCTGGCCGATGAGTTTGAAGAGGGGTTTCCCTTTCGCGATCGTCGGCTGTGCACGAGAGTGAGCCGCTGGAGGATGATGTTATTTCAAACCCAGGGGTCCTAGCCCGTCTCGGTTTGAGGATCAGAGACTGGCTCAGAAGGCTAGTGTCGCGGCTCGCGCTCCTCCCCTGCCCGTGGGTAGGGGTACGAAGAATCGCGGGTTAAAAGTAAAAGACCTAAGGGATGTGATCCAGACAGGGCGTCAGCGCTTTTGTCCGGATCAGAGTGATACCTCAGAATCTACTCATTTCCTTCGGGGGTCTTACATCTGCCCTTATCTTCACCTTACTAATTCCCCTGTAACCACCATCTCTCCACCTGACCGAGGTTAGGTGGGGAATTTCCTGCATTATACTCTACCTACTTTAACAGGGTGTTGCTACTAGGGCTCTGTTGAGACAGTTCCTTCGGCACATACAAAGAGAAACGTGCGGTAGCCCCCTTTTTTTTTACAACTATAGGGTTTATTATACTACAATACACTACAGTTTACTGTAGTAAAAATTAAAGTATACTACAGTATTTTTACAGTTTATCAGGTCACTATAGTTAATACTACAGTATGCTGTTGCATTCATTAAAAAGTGCTGTAAATACTATAATACACAGTATAATACACTTTACTATAGTAATGCAAACTCTGTTACCTCAAAAGGGGTGGAGCTCCGTTGCCTCTGCCTCGATCTAGTTCTCGTCATGGCGGTAGTCAGGCGGGGGCTACTTCAGGCAGTAGCACGGGTGGTCTGAGGGTAACAGTGATGGCCAACCCTCGGGGGACCATCGCTCCTCTTGCACTCCGCAACCAGTTGAGCTGCCAAAGGAACATAAGGAGCATACCAGCAGTATCCTTTGGCGCTCCTCCCGACGATCGGATGTCGATAGCTGCATCGGTGGGTGATCCGGAGCTTTCTGGAGAGGAAGATTCGGCTGCGCTGCTGCCCTCTGGGACTGTAGCAATGCCTGAATCGGATCTGGAAATGACGGCTATGCTTTCCCGGGCCGCCGTGGGGGTAGGGATCGAATGGAAATCTCCACCGTGTCCCGATCCCTCAAGG
This sequence comes from Sinocyclocheilus grahami, assembly GCF_001515645.1. Lineage (NCBI taxonomy): Eukaryota > Metazoa > Chordata > Actinopteri > Cypriniformes > Cyprinidae > Sinocyclocheilus > Sinocyclocheilus grahami. The sequence continues at coordinate 36,805 of NW_015505609.1, read as the reverse complement.
TTAGACAATTGGTTCTTTGGGGTGGCCCGCGTTGGTTCTTAGCACCCCGCCCCGGTGCCATTCTTCCCGGATGTGCATGAGGGGGCTTACCAGGTCGTGGAAGGCACCTTTTTCTGCCGGAAACCGAACTGCTTGGTCCTCCTCCCTCACCACTCTCGATAGTGGTGCAGCTAGGGGGTATACGGGGGTCCCCCTAGTGGAGCGGTCAGTTGCGATGCAGTTGTGTCCTGATACCGCCTCCACCTAGCAGGGCAAACCGTGCCTCCCCTCCCCTCCCCTCCCGGGTCTGTAGGCACTCGTCTGTCCGGCGATGCTTATGTGGCCTGTGGAGAAGTTGCCTCTGCCTTACACACTACGGCATTACTGCAGGTTCTTCAGGCTAAAGCACTGAGGGACCTGCACGAGGGTGGTCACGATCCGGAAGTTCTGAAAGAGCTCTGAACCGCAACTGACCTCGCGCTCCTAGCGATGAAGGTCACCACGAGTTCTCTGGGTCATGTGATATCAACACTTGTGGTCCAGGAGCGCCATCTCTGGCTCTGTCTGGCCGATATGAGGGACGCTGACAAGTTTGGTTCCTCAAGGTTCCTGTGTCCCAGACCGGCCTCTTCGGCGATGTAGTCGAGAACGTGGCCCAGCAGTTTGACTGAGGTGATCCGTCATGTCCTGCCCCAGCGGGCAGCAGCTGCCTCCATCCGTCCGCCGGCCACAGCGCTCCAGCCTGCTCATCGCCGAGGGCGGCCCCCTGCGTCCACTCCCACTCCCGCACTGCATCCGCAGCAGCCTTGAGCAAGCGGCGCCGTGTAGCTGGGTGTTGGCAGGCCGCCCCACCTGTCCAGGACCCCGTCAAACCTGGCGGTGAGCGGAAGAGCAAGAGGCCCTGGGAAGAGCAACCCAAAGAGAGAGGGAACTGCTCTTTGGGGGATGGTGAATGCACCTCTCCCTCCCCCGGAGGAGGGCCGGGTGGAGAATCTGGTTTCCAAAAATCTTGACAGCAGAGCGGTTTTTCTCTGTCTCTGGGTCCCAAGAGGGCATGGAGAGTTGCGGACGGACCAACACCGGACCACACTCTTCCTCCTCTCTCGCCAGCAGGCAGGAGCGGGCAGTTTGAGAGCGTCATCAAAGGCCCTACTCACGCACCCTCTGCCAAACCGTGGAACCAGGTAAGCGTTGCACCGCACACTCAGAGCCTTCTTCGGTCCGCCCAACAGACCGGGTCCCTGCGTTCCACCTCGCTGCCCCACCGCGGGTACGTCGGTGGTCCCGCTGGTCCAGCTTGTATGGTGTCTGGGTACCTGGCTACCCGAACGTCTAGCTGGCTCCTGCGGACCATCAAACTCGGCTATGCGATTCAGTTCGCCTGGCCTCCCCCCAAGTTCAGCGGCATCCGCGTCAAATCAGTGAAGGCGGCCGATGCTCCTGTCTTGCGTGTGGAGATCAAAGTCTTACTGCCGAAGGATAGAGACAGTCCCTCCAGCCAATATGAAGACGGGGTTTTACAGCCCCTACTTCATTGTACCCAAGAATGGCGGTGGGTTACGACTGATCTTGGACCTGCGTGTCTTGAAACGGGCCCTTCACCGGTTACCGTTCAAGATGTTGATGCAGAAACGCATCTTCGGGTGCATCCGTCCCCAAGATTTGTTTGCAGTGATCCACCTGAATGATGCATACTTTTGTGTCGATCCTTCAGCACCACAGACCATTGCTGCATTGTTCGCATTCATAGAACGAGTATATCAGTACAAGGTCCTGCCCTCCGGGCTGTCCCTGTCGCCCCGTATCTTCACGAAAGTTGCAGCGGCAGCCCTTGTTCCCCTGAGAGAGCAGGGCATTCGCATTCTCAACTACATCGATGTCTGGCTCATACTAGCTCAGTCTCAGGATCAGTTGTGCGAACACAGGCACTTGGTGCTCTCGCACCTCAGCCGGTTGGGTCTTCAGGTCAACTGGGAACATCCTCTAGGTTTCTTGCCATGCTGCGGACGCAAGCTTCAGACGAAGAAGTGAATGATGTGTGCTCCCGGCACCTATTTATACTATAGTTGCACCGGTAGTGACGTCATGGCTGTCGCCAGCCAACGAGTTGGTGTTTCTTCAATGTATGCTTCAGACACGGGTCACAACGAGGCGTTCCCCATAGCGACCCCTAGAGGACGCAGTGTCTCGTTCCCTACTCAGGGAACCATGGTTACATAAGTAACCTGAGACATTTTTTTTTACAACTATAGGGTTTATTATACTACAATACACTACAGTTTACTGTAGTAAAAATTAAAGTATACTACAGTATTTTTACAGTTTATCAGGTCACTATAGTTAATACTACAGTATGCTGTTGCATTCATTAAAAAGTGCTGTAAATACTATAATACACAGTATAATACACTTTACTATAGTAATGCAAACTCTGTTACCTCAAAAGGGGTGGAGCTCCGTTGCCTCTGCCTCGATCTAGTTCTCGTCATGGCGGTAGTCAGGCGGGGGCTACTTCAGGCAGTAGCACGGGTGGTCTGAGGGTAACAGTGATGGCCAACCCTCGGGGGACCATCGCTCCTCTTGCACTCCGCAACCAGTTGAGCTGCCAAAGGAACATAAGGAGCATACCAGCAGTATCCTTTGGCGCTCCTCCCGACGATCGGATGTCGATAGCTGCATCGGTGGGTGATCCGGAGCTTTCTGGAGAGGAAGATTCGGCTGCGCTGCTGCCCTCTGGGACTGTAGCAATGCCTGAATCGGATCTGGAAATGACGGCTATGCTTTCCCGGGCCGCCGTGGGGGTAGGGATCGAATGGAAATCTCCACCGTGTCCCGATCCCTCAAGGTTAGACAATTGGTTCTTTGGGGTGGCCCGCGTTGGTTCTTAGCACCCCGCCCCGGTGCCATTCTTCCCGGATGTGCATGAGGGGGCTTACCAGGTCGTGGAAGGCACCTTTTTCTGCCGGAAACCGAACTGCTTGGTCCTCCTCCCTCACCACTCTCGATAGTGGTGCAGCTAGGGGGTATACGGGGGTCCCCCTAGTGGAGCGGTCAGTTGCGATGCAGTTGTGTCCTGATACCGCCTCCACCTAGCAGGGCAAACCGTGCCTCCCCTCCCCTCCCCTCCCGGGTCTGTAGGCACTCGTCTGTCCGGCGATGCTTATGTGGCCTGTGGAGAAGTTGCCTCTGCCTTACACACTACGGCATTACTGCAGGTTCTTCAGGCTAAAGCACTGAGGGACCTGCACGAGGGTGGTCACGATCCGGAAGTTCTGAAAGAGCTCTGAACCGCAACTGACCTCGCGCTCCTAGCGATGAAGGTCACCACGAGTTCTCTGGGTCATGTGATATCAACACTTGTGGTCCAGGAGCGCCATCTCTGGCTCTGTCTGGCCGATATGAGGGACGCTGACAAGTTTGGTTCCTCAAGGTTCCTGTGTCCCAGACCGGCCTCTTCGGCGATGTAGTCGAGAACGTGGCCCAGCAGTTTGACTGAGGTGATCCGTCATGTCCTGCCCCAGCGGGCAGCAGCTGCCTCCATCCGTCCGCCGGCCACAGCGCTCCAGCCTGCTCATAGCCGAGGGCGGCCCCCTGCGTCCACTCCCACTCCCGCACTGCATCCGCAGCAGCCTTGAGCAAGCGGCGCCGTGTAGCTGGGTGTTGGCAGGCCGCCCCACCTGTCCAGGACCCCGTCAAACCTGGCGGTGAGCGGAAGAGCAAGAGGCCCTGGGAAGAGCAACCCAAAGAGAGAGGGAACTGCTCTTTGGGGGATGGTGAATGCACCTCTCCCTCCCCCGGAGGAGGGCCGGGTGGAGAATCTGGTTTCCAAAAATCTTGACAGCAGAGCGGTTTTTCTCTGTCTCTGGGTCCCAAGAGGGCATGGAGAGTTGCGGACGGACCAACACCGGACCACACTCTTCCTCCTCTCTCGCCAGCAGGCAGGAGCGGGCAGTTTGAGAGCGTCATCAAAGGCCCTACTCACGCACCCTCTGCCAAACCGTGGAACCAGGTAAGCGTTGCACCGCACACTCAGAGCCTTCTTCGGTCCGCCCAACAGACCGGGTCCCTGCGTTCCACCTCGCTGCCCCACCGCGGGTACGTCGGTGGTCCCGCTGGTCCAGCTTGTATGGTGTCTGGGTACCTGGCTACCCGAACGTCTAGCTGGCTCCTGCGGACCATCAAACTCGGCTATGCGATTCAGTTCGCCTGGCCTCCCCCCAAGTTCAGCGGCATCCGCGTCAAATCAGTGAAGGCGGCCGATGCTCCTGTCTTGCGTGTGGAGATCAAAGTCTTACTGCCGAAGGATAGAGACAGTCCCTCCAGCCAATATGAAGACGGGGTTTTACAGCCCCTACTTCATTGTACCCAAGAATGGCGGTGGGTTACGACTGATCTTGGACCTGCGTGTCTTGAAACGGGCCCTTCACCGGTTACCGTTCAAGATGTTGATGCAGAAACGCATCTTCGGGTGCATCCGTCCCCAAGATTTGTTTGCAGTGATCCACCTGAATGATGCATACTTTTGTGTCGATCCTTCAGCACCACAGACCATTGCTGCATTGTTCGCATTCATAGAACGAGTATATCAGTACAAGGTCCTGCCCTCCGGGCTGTCCCTGTCGCCCCGTATCTTCACGAAAGTTGCAGCGGCAGCCCTTGTTCCCCTGAGAGAGCAGGGCATTCGCATTCTCAACTACCTCGACGACTGGCTCATACTAGCTCAGTCTCAGGATCAGTTGTGCGAACACAGGCACTTGGTGCTCTCGCACCTCAGCCGGTTGGGTCTTCAGGTCAACTGGGAAAAGAGCAAACTCTCCTTGATGCAGAGGATCTCTTTTCTCAGTATGGAGTTGAATTCGGTCGAGCACACCTCACGCAGGGACGTGATCAGTCGGTGTTGAACTGCCTGAATATGTTCAAGAGCAGGAGGGCGGCCCCACTGAAACCGTTTCAGAGGCTCCTGGGGCATATGGCAGCTGCAGCGGCAGTCACGCTGCTGGGGATGCTTCATATGATACCGCTTTAACACTGGCTCCATGGCCGAGTCTGAGGTGGGCGTGGCTACGCGGCACTCACCGGGTCCAAGTCACACCGGCCTGCAGCCAAACCTTCACCACGTGGTCAGACCTTGCATTTCTCCGGGCAGGAGTGCCCCTGGAACAGGTCTCCAGGCATGCTGTGGTTTACACGGATGCCTCCACCATTGGCTGGGGGGCCATGTACAATGGGCAAGCAGTGTCAGGGGTTTGGATGGACCCCCAACTGCACTGGCACATCAATCGCCTAGAGTTGTTAGCAGTACGCCTTGCCTTCAGCCGTCTCAGAGGGCGCTTATGAGGCAAGCACGTGCTGGTCTGCATGGATAAAACCGCGACCGTTGCGTACATCATCCGACAAGGTTGTCTATGCTCCCGTCGCATGTCGCAACTCGCCCGCCACCTCCTCCTCTGGAGTCAGAAGCATCTGAGGTCGCTTCGTGCCATTTACATTCCGGGCACCCTGTGGCACCCGCGTCCAGACCTCTGGAGGTTCTAGGTGACCTACCCCAGGAGGTAGTTGACACCACTTTGGCAAGAGCACTGAAGACTCAGAGAAGACCCCCGGAGATGCCCGATCAGGGTCGTGCTTTTCTTTTTGCAGCAAGGGTTGGAGCGAAAGCTGTCTCCCTCCACCCTTGAAGTCTATGTCGCTGCGATTGCTGCTAACCATGACCCCGTGGAAGGGAAATCAGTAGGGAAGCATGACCTGGTCATCTGGGTCCTTAGGGGGGCGAGAAGGTTAAATCCTCCCCGGCCCCCCTCTATACCTTCTTGGGACCTGTCTCTAGTGCTCAAAGCACTACAGCAGGGCACATTTGGGCCTTTGTTTTCTATGAATGAAAACTCTGCTCCTGCTTGCACTGGCCTCCATCCATTTGCTTTGTCCCGTTCAAGCCTTGAGATGGTACGTAGACCGGACACAAAGCTTTAAGACCTCAGTTCTTTGTCTGTTACGGAGGCCGGCAGAAGGGGAAGGTCGTCTCTAAGCAGAGGATGGCCCACTGGGTAGTGGATGCCATCACCCTGGTTTATCAGGCACAGGGTGTGCCTTGCCTGCTCAGGTTGCAAGCTTACTCTACTAGAAGTGTTGCATCCTCCTGGGCGCTGGCTCGTGGCGCCTCGCTGACAGGTGTTTGTAGAACTGCAGGCTGGGCGACCCCCAACATGTTTGCTAGATTCTATAGCCTTCGTGTGGAGCCAGTATCCTCTTGTGTTCTCACCTCAAATGGGTAGAGGCTCCTCAGGGGAGTGAGAAGGTTGAATCCTCCCCGGCCCCCCTCTATACCTTCTTGGGACCTGTCTCTAGTGCTCAAAGCACTACAGCAGGGCACATTTGGGCCTTTGTTTTCTATGAATGAAAACTCTGCTCCTGCTTGCACTGGCCTCCATCCATTTGCTTTGTCCCGTTCAAGCCTTGAGATGGTACGTAGACCGGACACAAAGCTTTAAGACCTCAGTTCTTTGTCTGTTACGGAGGCCGGCAGAAGGGGAAGGTCGTCTCTAAGCAGAGGATGGCCCACTGGGTAGTGGATGCCATCACCCTGGTTTATCAGGCACAGGGTGTGCCTTGCCTGCTCAGGTTGCAAGCTTACTCTACTAGAAGTGTTGCATCCTCCTGGGCGCTGGCTCGTGGCGCCTCGCTGACAGGTGTTTGTAGAACTGCAGGCTGGGCGACCCCCAACATGTTTGCTAGATTCTATAGCCTTCGTGTGGAGCCAGTATCCTCTTGTGTTCTCACCTCAAATGGGTAGAGGCACTGAGAGGCCCCGGTTTAGTGTCGGCTTGCTAAAACTGCTCCAGAGTGTCCGTACTGTAGACCCTGTCGAGCTCCTCCATCCCCTCGGCAGCCAGACGTGGCAGAACGTCCGGCACCAGGCCCTCACTGGATGAATCTGTAAGAACCGGTAGAGGGCTGGGTTCCATATGTAGAGACCTAAGTGAATCCCATATGTGTAAAGTCCACGGTATAGCCTCAGAGCCCATGTTTCCTCGGAAGACTTCTGCCATTTCTAAGAGGGTTATAATCACCTCTAATCTTCCATATGCACCTAAACGGTTGTTCATATGTGTAAGTGCTTCCGAAACCTCCTTTGGGAAGGATGGAGCTTTCGCAACGTTCCTGTTCCAAGTGGTGCGGGTACGTTTTCCCAGTGTTATCCAATCTCAAAGAGTGGGTAGTGCTACGACAACAGTGACTGGTCTTCTTGTTGCGAGCCCCGGCCTACACCAAAAAGGGGTGCAGGAGGCTCGCACAGGACACTGGAAGGGGCAGCATCCATAGCACTTTGGTAGAGATTCCAATTCATCAGTCACCGACGTGATGTCGAGAGTGACCGACTGAAAGGAAACGTCTCGGTTACGTATGTAACCCTCGTTCCCTTAAGGAGGGAAGGAAAGACATCACATCCCCTCGCCACGGCTGCTGTACCCCCGCTGAGCAGCCGGGTCACTGGCTCAGCTCCTCAGCGAAAAGCTGGTATGCGTTGCACCGGCTGCCTTTTTATGCTCATGCTGTGATCAGGGGCAGCTGGATGCAATCATTGCATGCCAATGTGCATTGGCTCGTTTAGTTTACACTCAAAGTAGATTGGTCTCTCTAAGCGAGATCCCAATTCGTCGGCCCCTCTTTGAGGGAACGAGGGTTACATATGTAACTGAGACCTTTTTGCCACTTAATATTTTTGTGGAAACCGTTTCTTTGTAATCTTTGTAAATTCTTGCACTTGTGTATGTGTGATCAAATCTTTACTTCATTTTGAATCACATTACATACAATTACATACAATGGAAGCACACTGACCTCTTTGCATGCCATTACATGACATTAACTAACTGCTTGATTTTTACCATACATTTCTACCATATGGACATCAACTTGAGATAGTCACCACTGATAAGCTATTACTAAATATAATGTAGAAACTTTAATTTTCTGTGAAGCTGCTTTGCAACGATTTGCATCGTGAAAAGCACTATACAAATAAACTTGAATTGAATTGAATTGAATTTGCCAGTTTTTCAGATGAGTCACTTCACACTTTCTATAAATGTTAGAAATACTTTAAGCACTTCAATGAAGTTCAGTCTGTACCAATCCAGAGCTTCAGAGTGCTCTAAATATTGAAAGATTTTTCCACCAGTTTAACTATTGAATTTTGACTGGATTAATTTCTGTCCATTAAAATCCAAATCAATTAAACTTGAGCTTTTCTGAACCATAAAGCACTAAGAAACAGAAAATAGGTCTGTAGGTGTGTCATTCTTTTATGTGAGAGTGCTGTCTGAGGCTGAACTCAATCTCCTTCCTTCTCTCTCCTTGATGTTTTAAGCCACTTACATATTCTCTCGCCTAACAGACACCTACAAAGCACAAAAGCTGTACATTTCAATCACAAAACCCACATTTCATCTGAAGCTCTGCAGTTTACACCTGCCAGCTGCACTGACTTTTTCTCCACCTCTCCTTCTATCTTCCGGCATGGTGTTTGGGCATGTGCTGTGGGCTGTCATTAATGCTGACTGTGTTTAATGCCAGTGGTGTTTTCCTCTCTCTAGTGGAGGGCTGGAACAGGGCACGGGAGAGCTGGATCTGGTGGCATGTTGTCATTACGGTTGACTCAGCTCTGTCTCTTGCCCTGCTGTTTGGGAACAAGAAAGGTCATCTCTACCTGAGGTGAACCCAAACATCAGACAAGCTCTAATATACTCAGCCATAGCTTGCTTCCCCACTTCACTGCCTGCGGCCCGAGACATGGACTGCTTAGTGTGGATTGATTGGCATTGTAATGTGGCTTTATAGTACAACATTAGCATTCAAGTCTCGTGAAGCTGTCATAATGACGCAGTGCACTGAAAGGACCATTCCCTTAGGTCTCTTGGTTAAGGGCAATAAAGCTCAGTATTGACTTAATATCCTGTCGAATAGGGCAGATATTCTGGATGATTTCCATGCAGAATGGAAAGAGGAGGCATAATCCTATGCAAGAAATATGCTACAATGAGAGATGAAGCAAACTTTATATATAAAAGTTTGAGGTTGGTCAAACTATTGATAATATTTTATTTAAATAAATAAATAAATAAATAAATAAAAATTCTGTATTCTATCTAAATTTCTTATTATGATTGTTGGAAACAGTTTTGCTGCTAAATATTTTTGTAGAAACTGATGTTTTTTTCTCAGGATTCTCTGAAGAAATAGAAAGTAAAAAAGAAACAAATAAATAAATACATAATAAAAAAATTGACTGATATCTATTTCTGTGTGTGTGCATGAAACATCATATTGCACATAAACAGAGAATTGAAGGATGTGTATATTATTATTATTATTATTATTATATATAGAGTACAGTATATGGTACACAATATACACAGTCATGGTGAAGAGTGCAATTAAAATTAATTACTTGAAAAGTGAGTTACATGCTTTTTCTAGTACACTGTTTGTTTAGTACTGAAGCAATGGATGAGTGTTTATGAGGCTTGTTGCAACGGCTATTTTGTGTGAGGAAGTTTTAGTTTTGATGGTTCTGCAGCTCTTCTAGGAAGAGCTAGAGTGTGAGAGGTCTCTGATGATCTTGTCATCCTGAATCCTGGATCTTGGTTCATACAGGTCCCAACGATTTTCTCAGCTGAGTTCTAAATGTTCTAGACTCTGCTCCTGTAACATGCTGTGAACTTTTTTACTTGTACCTGTTGTGTTCTGTTGGTGGTGAGATCTGTAATGCACCTGCAGTTAGCATCAAGGACGGTCAGCTGAGTTTGGCTAGTAAAGCTCTGGTATCATGGTGTTAAACGCAGAGCTTAGAAAGAACCACTAATCAAAAACTTCCGAGGGGTGTTTATTGAAGTGCAATGGTTGCTTTATTGGCATGACATTTGTGTTACAATATTGCCAAAGCATTTTAGATGTGTAAAATACAGAATATGAATACACCATCAAAGTAAAGAAGGAGACAAAAAAATTTGTAATAAATGAGAGAAAATAAATGAATAAATATAATAAAACAGCAGACAGTATTTCTAATATTAATAATAATAATTGCAAATATATTTTCTCTCTCTCTCTCTCTTACAATACCCCATATACGCCAAGATATTTCCAGTTGTAATTTGTACTGTAATTATGATTCTTGTTTTCAAACTTTTCACTGATGTGGAAAGTTAATTAATTCATGAATGAAATTAATTACCTATGGTTAATTTTATGATTGCAGAAGTTGTTTGGTGTTCCATAACTATATGTTCTTCAATGTAAAATAATGAGGTAAAATAAAACAAAAAAAATATTATCTTTTTATTATCTTTTATTATCTTTTTTAGAATTTTTATTTAGATTACAGTCAGATTATTTTAATAAGAAAATAATCATATATTAATCCAAAGTCATCCTGTGGCCCCCTTCGAAGTCAGATGAGGCCCCCTTTCAAAACCACTGCTTAACACAAAGCCAAATGTCACTGCCATTTTATTTAGAATTTTAATGTCACCTTTATGATGTAGTAGCAACACAGATATTAGCCATGTACATTTTGACAGATAAAACTTACATTAAATATAGTGAAGTGATTCAGTTACAGACTTTCTTTGGATCAGCCTTACGAGTAGCATCCCTTTACTGCAGTGCCCTTCAAACGTGCAAAAAATGTCATTTATTTCTCACCCTCATAAATGTGCACCATTGCTTCTACTGTATAATTTAACCAATAGCTGTAACTGTGTTTTATCTGCTGTAAAATAATAGACTAAAAGCAAACCTGGGACTGCCTTGTTATTAATGGCTTGATTTCAGAAAAAAATAAAAAGCAAAAAACTAATTCTATATAAAGAAATCTAATCTTCTAAATCTTTCTCTGCTGAGGTGTTAAATGTAGCTGCTGACAAAGATCACCCAGTACAGACTGTGGAGGAAATTTGATTTGAACTGATTGTGGTGAAGGCTGTAGTTATGTTATTTATACAGGAATAGTAACTCACTAATCCAAATGTGCACACACACACACACACACACACACACACACACACACACACACACACACACACACACACACACACACACACACACACACACACACACACACAGATACTCAAGTGAGGAAACAACAACAAGCTTAAAGGAATAGTTCATCCCAAAATTTTTGAAAAATTTGTTGAGAATTTACTCACCCTCAGGTCATCCCAGATGTAGATGAGTTTGTTTCTTAATTAGAACATATTTGGAGAAATGTAGCACTATATCACTTACTATCAGATCCATGCCATCAGAATGATAGTTCAAACAGTCAGTAAGATAAGGCTATATGAATGTGAAGCCTTTGATTTAGCCCATTCAAAGATTCTCTAGAGATGTATAATTTATGATTTATAATTATGTAAATAAAGCGAGAGGAATAAGTAGTATTTCCTAGGCCTTGATCCACAGTATAATTAACATGTTCATATTGATTACTTACATTGATTTTGTCCTAACCTTAAAACGAAAAGGGATTACACATGCTATTTTGTCCTCCATACAATTATTTCTCTGGAATTATTGGTCACTTGCACACTGTCCATTGCAAGTGATATTTCTTTCATCAATGAAACGTATGCAGAACCATTTAGCTTCCTCTGAGATCTTATGCAACCTCCTACTATACTGTATATGATTTGATGTTCACAAGTTGAATTATAGAGCCTTTATTTGCTGTTTAACTACTATACTGTATATAAAACCCCTGCAAGAAAGCCACCATGTCACCACTCCACAAGCAGACGGGTCACATAATCTGTGATTTCAAAGAGGACACTGTGTTCGCCCGTCACCTGACTAAAGAATCTGACGGCAGCGTCCTAGAGAAGGTCTTGTGAAGTCCACGGACTGTAATGAATTATTAATGGAATAAATCTCCAACAGAAGGACAAGAAAAAAAGACAAATGTCTCTTGGCATGAGTAGCAAGGAAATGAATAAAGTCTCAAGGCTAAGCAGGTAGACAAAAGCGAGATATATCAGCGAAACAGCAGGATAGCAGTGCCGTTCTCCATATATTTCAGTCCCACTGAGAAAAACGCACGTCATTATCGACACTATGCTGACTGTGGGCTGTACAGTACATTCTGATGAACAGAGATTTAATAAACAGTGTGGAAAGTTCATGTGAATAAAACTGCGGAGAGTATTAGGTGTAATGGAACATGGTGTGCTGAAATATTGCCATGCCCAAACCCAACATCTGAGAAATGCCTCACAAAAAAAAAAAAAAAAACCCATAAAGCAAAAATATACAGGGGTCATTAGAGAAGGAATGAGGAGTATTAGTCAAAACATGCTTATCTGTTTCTCTTCGCCCCCAAGGCCACTGTGACAGGCTCAAAGGCAGCTAGTCATAAATGAGCTGCCTGTCATCTGTAAATAAGGCCTCTGCATGAGAAAGAGAGAGATGTTATGATGAGAATCTTGTTGTAATGAAAGGAACGATTGCTTTCTGACTGATGCCTGTCAGAATGGAGCTGAAAAATGCAATCAGCAGATGACACATTTCATTTTTTTTATTCTAATAAGAAGAGAGACAACATTTGATGCTTTATTTTCCCTCTTTCCCTCTCTTTGTCCTTCTGACCTGTTTTTGACTGGCAACGTGGTCGCCGTGATCTTGCCAAGTAAGACATCTTTTGTTGATCCTGGATCAACATAACTTTCAAAAAATATAGACTTAACCCAATCCCTACCCCTAAACCTAATCTTACCCATAATTTATTCCTAAAAACAGTGTGAAATGATAGCTGATTAACAAGGGTGTAGAATCACCTAACCCTGATTGTAAGCCTAAAACAGATATTTCCTGAAAAGTTATCCCTCAATTCTGATTGGTTGATAGGAATGTTGTTGTTGTTGTTGTAATCAACTGACAGTTAAAACAAAAAAAAATAGATTCTGAACGAAAAAATAAAATAGGTTTAAAATCACCTGCCCCCTTTCCCCTTGATGCCCAAAGTGGCCTTTTGTCAAGGCAATTTATTATTATTATTATTAATATTCCTTTTTTTTTGTAATTAAACACCCTTTTGTGAAGGCCTACCCAATCTAATTATTAGTAAAATTAATGAATAATAATTTAGCCATAAATAAAATGATCCACATGATGACCTTTCACCTGACGATCTCATCCGGGATGATCCCTCACGTTCAGACACCTTTTAATTTAGTGCACTACCAGGATACCTTCAATAATGTCCATGGCTTGTATACTTTTATAGTATTATTATTTTACAAGAACGACGTAAAGAGAGAGTACACAGCTGTTGTTTATATTGCTGTGTGCAGTCTGTGGAAGTAAGGTTAGCTGCAGCAAGGGGCTATAATATTTTGTTCAATATTTTCCTAATGACAATTTTATGATTGGTTTATAAAGGCTTCTACAAACATATTTTCCCCATTTTTTTTCACAGAATAAGGCAAATATTTTATATATCTATACTAAATTATATGTCAGTTAGTACTGCATTATTCATATATGTAAGGAATTTTAACTCAGTTGTAAGGGAATTAATTATTATTATTGATTCAGGTTTTGATAGGACTCGGATTTGAAGAGCCTAATTCAACCTGATTCGAATTGATTCTAAATTTGATAGTTTACACTCTATCAGCTACTCGGCCAGCGAGAAGTTGATGTCAGTGTATATTACCAATTTAATATGTAAATTTTCTATTCTCCCTGGCCACAGGTGAAATACAATTATGATAATTTGTAAGCTCTTAAAGAGGTAATTATTATCAGTAAGCCACGAGCTAGGTAGCAAGCAAGGGATCTTTTTGGCAATAGATTTAACCTTGAAATTATATGACACCAGACAATCGATTATTTATAAATGAAACATGAAATATATTGGCTATTCTAGATTACATAAACTTAAGCTAAAACACACATACAAACACACATACAGTTTCAGAGGAAGAAAATTCTGTTAACGGAGTTCTGAGTTTCATAGTTCTACCTCGTTTTCACGAGTGATGTAAATTCACCTTAAGAATTCCCAAAGCAGAGAATCTAAATTCACCAGTTCGAAGATCTTGTTTGTACTTGGGTTTTGCTGGTTGACAGCTGGAAAGCTGAGGTGATTCCTTCGCTGACGCGGGCTTCCTGGATGTCTTTGAGGGAACCCCGTTACTGATTGGTCGTGACGTCGGAATGACGTCCTTTGGGAAACTCCTCGATGGATTGGTTAGTCTGTGATGAAGCAGGGCTTGAGCAGTTCTGCTGACAGTCTTAGTTTGCATGACTTTAAGTTCTTTGAAGATTTCAACGAAGTATCACTGAAGTGTTGAGTTT
>NW_015505609.1:18495-22425 GCF_001515645.1 Sinocyclocheilus grahami | reverse complement strand
ATTTCCTAAAAAGGGGTAATAAACACTGCTTAACGTTGCACCGATTAAATGAACACATCAAGTATATATATCTAAGACATACAACATATTATTTGTGACTCTATGCTCTGATATTTTTATACTTTCAATGATTAGCAACGATTGTCAAAGAAATCTTGTCTCTTTCCTTTGGAATGCAGGGGCAAAAGGGAAGGGTCCTGCGGTCATTCTCAGGTCAGATCTGAGAGTCTGCTGGAGAATCTCCGGCTGGACAGGGAGCTATAAAATTGTCTCTTTTGTTGATCGGATTTGAGCAATTTATGCGTCCAATGGTCATGAGGGCCGTGCGATTCTGTGCGGGGCTCTGTTTACATACCAGGTTCTTTGTTCTTTGGTCCATTAGATGTTTTACTGATGCTGAAACCAGTCACGAAACCTACTGACCTTCTGTAGCTTAAACGGGTCCAGATGGGAGGGGTCAGTTCTTGTTGTCTTAGTATTGTGTCGACATGGAGGTGGCCTGGTAAATCATTAGCTCCGTGTTTTCTTTGTAAAGATAAGCAGAGCGAGACAGGAACTCATTGGAGAAAGTTGCCGCCTGGCTGGTCACGGTTCATGCTTTTACGACTCTCATCTGGTTTGTGTGATGTTCAGAAATGCCTTACATATACTTTATTTATTACCTGGAGATGACTTGAAAAAACACAATATATTTTCGCAGTCATGTGTTTATTGCCTTCACGTTTCATCAGTAAAAAAGTTTCTACTTTTTATTCAGCTCAGCTACAGCAGAAATTGGTTTGCCTACAGCGATAGCCGTATGCTTTTGTTCATGTTAGGGATTTCCAGCATGTCATAAGTTATTACTTCTAGATTTAGATTTTCTATGCGAGAGCGTCCTTCGGCTTCGAGTATGAATGAAACACTGCATGAAAGTGTTGTGCGCTCCGTAATGTTCACATCCCCTCATGATAAAACGTCATGCATAGACTATCCTGTCTCTTTGAATTTAAATCTAGATTTATTTACACTGACCCGTGAAAACCTCTACGTAAACACACCTGCCTGAATAAAATGCGGGGGACGAATTTTTATTCGTATAATTTTATTAAAATCAAATATTGATTAAATATTAAAAGTGCAGCTAATGTAGTTCTTCACATAGCAATGTAAACAAAGGTGCCTGTTCTCTTTCGTTCTTGCTGTTTGATTGAGGGAAGTTAAACGGGCGTCGATGAGTCTTGTCTATAGTGTACTGTATATGTCGAATGTCACCTGACCAAACCCGGAAATTGCTTCCGCTTGTCGGAGAATGTGCTAACAGCCGTAATAAATAATAGCGATATCTATGGACTTTTAAGATAATCAGTTAAACTAGCTAGCTGTTTTTATTGTTGACGTTTTATTCAATTTTTTTATATAAATGTTAGTGAAAATAATAAAAAAAATAAAATAAAAATTGATATCATTCCGCATATGTGATAGACATTGGTTATGATAATCTTTGGTATCTACTTTGAAGGCATCTGAAGTAAAACTGCTTCATATTTAATGAAGCACATGCTAAAGGCTTGAACCATAAGCGGCGAGACCAGATTTACAGAATACGGAAGTCTGTTGCGCATAACCCCTATTTTATGTTATCTGACTAAAAACTATTATTATTACAGTATTTATTGGAAAAAAAAAACATAGGGTGCTTTAAAAATAATTACAACACTGGTAAAATGAGCTTATACTGATTTTCTCATCCTCCGAATCATGCTTATCAATCCTGTTTTTATTATCATTATCATTCAAAAAATTAATACATTCAGAACAGGATTAGAACATAATTCTATTTTAAATATGACAGAAATATATATTTTTTCTACAACAGCAACAGTAGTGTTTACAACAGCAAAATACTATACCCTGTAAACTCAATAATAATAATAATGATAATAATAATATCAATAATACAATTCAGTTTCTAGTTCCAGAGTGATTCAGTGGTGCAACAGAAAAAAAAAAAACTTAAAATGGTCTTTTCTGTTCTGTTTCTTTTTCAAAACTGTGTCACGGTATTTGCTGCTGCTGTATCAATACAGAAGCGTCTGTATCGATACACTTATCAGCAAGGAACGCATCACAGTATATTGCTGTATTGATATTATGAGCCTTGTTCCATGTGCCCCTTTTATACTTTGAGCACCTGCCCCTCCATAGGTCTCTGCACAGCCCTCCAAACGGGCAAACGTTTACTTCAAGAATGAACAAAGTGGTATTGATGAGTTTAAAGTTTGGTGTTAAAATAAACAGAGCAAACGGAAAGTAAAAGTGCAATCTCTCTATATGAAGCATGCAGACTCTAATAGAGCTTGAGAAAAATGCACAATACACAATATTCCTGGCTAGGGTTAAGAAATTATGCTCACTAACAATGATTTGGGACATATATAATGGTCATTTAATGGAAAAGCGTGTGAATGGCACTGTGGCGCGTAAAGATTTCTGTCAGCTGAGTGAACATTTAAATGTGAGCCAAAATCATCACAATTAAAAGAACCAAAGACTTAAACTACTTCAGTCTGTGTGCATTGAATTTATTTAATACACGAGTTTCACAATTTGAGTTGAATTACTGAAATAAATGAACTTTTCCACGACATTCTAATTTATTGAAATGCACCTGTATATACTGTATACAAATCTTCTGATGAAATCAGTTAAATGCCTTTTTTAGCACCATTTTAAACTTTTCTTAGGTTAAATTCAGTAGGCCTATTTGCTTGTTTTTATTAATATTCACTTGTGTGTACTTATACGAGTATCATTAAAAATTTCAAAAGGATGTAATTTATTACGTTTTTAAATTTCACATTTAAAAAACCTAGTGTTTAAAGGCACAACATGTAAGATTTTTGTAATAAAATATCCAAAAACAACTTGCACATTGTTCTATATTTCATGCAGTTGTGCACTTACGTTATCCCAAAAGTTCCCAAGGATTTGTAAATCCAGAGAAATTCCAATTTTAAATAATGGCTCATCCCGGTTCTTTGTCGCCCATCAATTACAGTGACATTCAAAAGTTTGGGAACCCCTTGCAGAATCTGTGAAAATGGGAATCATTTTAACAAAATAAGAGAGATCATACAAAATGCCTGTTATTTTTTGTTTAGTACTGTCCTGAGTAAGATATTTTACATAAAAGATGTTTACATTTAGTCCACAAGACAAAAAATAGCTGAAATTATAAAAAATAACCCCCTTCAAAAGTTTGGGAACCCTTGGTTCTTAATACTGTGTGTGGTTACCTTGATGATCTACAACTGTTTTTTGTTTTGTGATGGTTGTTCACAAGTCCCTTGTTTGTTCTGAACAGTTAAACTGAGCACTGTTCCTCAGAAAAATCCTCCATGTCCTGCAGATTCTTCAGTTCCCTTTCATGGGAACTTCGAACTGCGTCCTCTAGGGGTCACTATGGGGAACGCCTCGTCGTGACCCGTGTCTGAAGCATACATTGAAAAAACACCAACTCGTTGGCCGGCGACAGCCATGACGTCACTACCGGTGCGACTATAGTATAAATAGGCGCCGGGAGCTACACATCATTCTCTTCTTCATCTTCATTGACTGTTCTGTTTGAAGCGTGCATTTCCAAGGAAAAAGTAAGAGCTATCTATTTATTATGGTGAGCACTAGCAGAGCATTTAGAAAGTGTGTGCATCCGTGTCATCGCTATTTGACACCAGATGACACACACGATCTATGTGTTGTTTGTTTGGGCAAAGAGCACGCACGCAATGTCCTCGAGGGGGCAGTCTGCGTGCATTGCGAGTTTTTTCCAATGAAAAAGCTCCGTTCTCATTTGTCTCTCTTTTCAAGTAAAGAGGGGCAGCCATCTGCTTCCCGCGGTTCAGGACCCTCCGCTGCTGAGGCACGGAGGAGAATGAGCTCGTGGGGATC
>NW_015505609.1:11950-17913 GCF_001515645.1 Sinocyclocheilus grahami | reverse complement strand
AGATATAGCGTCTGGGGATACGCTATTTTTATCTATGGGCTGCTCTTTGAGGGTACCACGAGAACCCCTAGAACGGTATTCAAGTGTGCGCACGTTATGCTTTGCCCACTTTTCTAAAATCCACATAGCTGGTAAGTGTGCACGCTATGCTTTGCCCACTTTTCTAAAATCCATATAAGTGGTAAGTGTGCACGTTATGCTTTGCCCACTTTTCTAAAATCCTGTATGGTAAGAGCTACGCGCAAAGACTTTGTGCTCTTTTTGAGTGGTTTAAAACCCCAGTTCCGCCTTGGGCACCACTCCTCCTATGTATCCCCTGGATACCTACTTAACAGGGTGTTGCTACTAAGGGTCTGTTGAGACAGTTCCTTCAGCACATGCAAAGAGAAACGTGCGGTAGCCCCTGTGTGACAGGCCTAGACTAGTATGATTCTAGGCTCTTGGTCGTATTCCCTTAAATTAATCTATTTCTGATTCCAAGCCTTGAGCTCTACCCCGGGCCCAGGAGTCTGGCCCTAGCAGGTAAGTATTTTTGGGGTATGTAGTCTAGGCTTTTGGCCGTAGGGAATAATGTCACTGACAGCCGTCTAACGTCCCCATAGCAACCCCTAGAGGACGCAGTTCGAAGTTCCCATGAAAGGGAACATCTCAGGTTACTTATGTAACCATGGTTCCCTGAGTAGGGAACGAGACACTGCGTCCTCTAGGTTTCTTGCCATGCTGCGGACGCAAGCTTCAGACGAAGAAGTGAATGATGTGTAGCTCCCGGCACCGATTTATACTGTAGTCGCACCGGTAGTGACGTCATGGCTGTTGCCGGCCAATGAGTTGGTGTTTTTTCAATGTATGCTTCAGACACGGGTCACGACGAGGCGTTCCCCATAGCGACCCCTAGAGGACGCAGTGTCTCGTTCCCTACTAAGGGAACCATGGTTACATAAGTAACCTGAGACATTTTCCAGCATCTTCTGCATATTTGAACCCTTTCCAGCAGTGACTGTATGATTATGAGATCCATCTTTTCACACTGAGGACAATTGAGGGACTCAAACACAACTATTAAAAAAGGTTCAAACATTCACTTATGCTCCAGAAGGAAACACGATGCATTAAGAACTTTTTGAATTTGAAGATCAAGGTAAATTGTACTTAATTTGTCTTCTGGGAAACATGCAAGTATCTTCTGTTGTTTCCGAAGGGCAGTACTAAATGGAAAAAAAATTATATTTCAGCAAAATAAGAAAAATTGGGACATCTTCATCCTGTTCAAAAGTTTTAATTTATAATGTTCTTAATACATCATGTTTCCTTCTGGAGCATCAGTGAATGTATATACATAATATCTGCGCTATTGGTTTCCGCTTGTAGAAACTATGGCAACACACGTGGACAAAAATGCTGCTGCAGTTAAACTAAATCCATTACGGCAATCACAAATAAAATGAAAATGAAATGAAAAGTGTTGACTGCAGCGTTAAATTTAGATCTGCTCAATGTTGCACCAATAATCTTTTTCCGCGTTTTTACAGTGTTGCGCGTTATAACCAATCACACACGAGTCTGTTGAGTTAAATGTTCTTTGCTCGCTTTCTCTGTATAGTTTATTCGCTGTTTCAATAACTTTGGAAGGTTCAGGTAATAAAAAATACAATTAATTACATCCGTGAACATGATTCGGACATCTCTGGATGGTGAAAATGCAACGTGATCTCATGATAATTCGTGTGTATTTGGTTCTATAAAATGTACATTTACTTACGTTTTTACAGGCACTAAAACATACAATACTGATGTATTTTCAGCCTCAAAACGTACAAATACTTACGTATTTTCAGCATTTAAATGTACAAAACTGACATATTGACGACACCTAAAAATGAATCCTTATGAATATTGAAATCGCGGCATTAATTTTATTAGGTTTTAGTTGTCATATGAATTACCTTGTTTTCAATTGCATTATTAAATTGTTTACTCATTTAACTTACTTATGAAATGATAACATTTCGTTTTGTTGTGTGATTTCTGCTGCCAGCTTGTTTCCAAGAATATGCCTACATAAATGTTAAACACGACTTCCCTTTAAACCTTAAAATAAATAACATTTCTGCAATCATTTATCATTTACTTGTAATGTTAACTTTGATTGTCATGGGCCACAAAAGGCGTTTTCTCCGACATGCTGTGACTGACAATAGAACTATAAAATCCACCAAAAATGCAACTTAATTACGAAATGAAACAATTTTATTAGTGCGCTGTAATCCAAATCTTCTGAATCCATAGGACTGCAAAGAACAGACCCAAATCCAAGCCTTTATTCGGCGATCTGCTTCTCCATCCCGAGCAGCGAGTCCAGTGACCGTAAGCAGCAAAGACTGACGCGCTCTTTACAAATTCAAATGTTGCCGCTTCAAACGACAGGTTTTACAGCAGGATAATCGAACGGTCATTGGCTCTCGCCTGCATTCGTCACAGATTGCGACATGCCGTGTTTCTGTGTTCGAAATTTTGAATGATGCGGCGCGTTCCTTCACGAGTTCACGGAGTGGATCGAGAAATTTAACTGAATAATATTTTCAGCGATTAACAACATAAATTCTGCTCTGGATCACAAAAACCTACTGTATTCCGCCAGAGAGGACTGCGGGTGCAACGCATCGTCATTTGGATTACTTTTGGTACTGCTTTTGACATTTTTGCAATAAATAAATTATTGTTATTGCATTTATCTGTCTGTCATGTTTTTCTTATACTGAACATAAAATCCTGTATGGTAAGAGCTACGCGCAAGACTTCGTGCTCTTTTTGAGTGGTTTAAAACCCCGGTTCTGCCTTGGGCACCACTCCTCCTATGTATCCTCTGGATACCTACTTAACAGGGTGTTGCTACTAAGGGTCTGTTGAGACAGTTCCTTCAGCACATGCAAAGAGAAACGTGCGGTAGCCCCTGTGTGACAGGCCTAGACTAGTATGATTCTAGGCTCTTGGTCGTATTCCCATCTATTTCTCTATTTCTGATTCCAAGCCTTGAGCTCTACCCCGGGCCCAGGAGTCTGGCCCTAGCAGGTAAGTATTTTGTAGTCTAGGTCACTGACAGCCGTCTAACGTCCCCATAGCAACCCCTAGAGGACGCAGTTCGAAGTTCCCATGAAAGGGAACATCTCAGGTTACTTATGTAACCATGGTTCCCTGAGTAGGGAACGAGACACTGCGTCCTCTAGGTTTCTTGCCATGCTGCGGACGCAAGCTTCAGACGAAGAAGTGAATGATGTTTAGCTCCCGGCGCCTATTTATACTATAGTCGCACCGGTAGTGACGTCATGGCTGTTGCCGGCCAATGAGTTGGTGTTTTTTCAATGTATGCTTCAGACACGGGTCACGACGAGGCGTTCCCCATAGCGACCCCTAGAGGACGCAGTGTCTCGTTCCCTACTAAGGGAACCACGGTTACATAACCTGAGACATTTTCCAGCATCTTCTGCATATTTGAACCCTTTCCAGCAGTGACTGTATGATTATGAGATCCATCTTTTCACACTGAGGACAATTGAGGGACTCAAACACAACTATTAAAAAAGGTTCAAACATTCACTTATGCTCCAGAAGGAAACACGATGCATTAAGAACTTTTTGAATTTGAAGATCAAGGTAAATTGTACTTAATTTGTCTTCTGGGAAACATGCAAGTATCTTCTGTTGTTTCCGAAGGGCAGTACTAAATGGAAAAAAAATTATATTTCAGCAAAATAAGAAAAATTGGGACATCTTCATCCTGTTCAAAAGTTTTAATTTATAATGTTCTTAATACATCATGTTTCCTTCTGGAGCATCAGTGAATGTATATACATAATATCTGCGCTATTGGTTTCCGCTTGTAGAAACTATGGCAACACACGTGGACAAAAATGCTGCTGCAGTTAAACTAAATCCATTACGGCAATCACAAATAAAATGAAAATGAAATGAAAAGTGTTGACTGCAGCGTTAAATTTAGATCTGCTCAATGTTGCACCAATAATCTTTTTCCGCGTTTTTACAGTGTTGCGCGTTATAACCAATCACACACGAGTCTGTTGAGTTAAATGTTCTTTGCTCGCTTTCTCTGTATAGTTTATTCGCTGTTTCAATAACTTTGGAAGGTTCAGGTAATAAAAAATACAATTAATTACATCCGTGAACATGATTCGGACATCTCTGGATGGTGAAAATGCAACGTGATCTCATGATAATTCGTGTGTATTTGGTTCTATAAAATGTACATTTACTTACGTTTTTACAGGCACTAAAACATACAATACTGATGTATTTTCAGCCTCAAAACGTACAAATACTTACGTATTTTCAGCATTTAAATGTACAAAACTGACATATTGACGACACCTAAAAATGAATCCTTATGAATATTGAAATCGCGGCATTAATTTTATTAGGTTTTAGTTGTCATATGAATTACCTTGTTTTCAATTGCATTATTAAATTGTTTACTCATTTAACTTACTTATGAAATGATAACATTTCGTTTTGTTGTGTGATTTCTGCTGCCAGCTTGTTTCCAAGAATATGCCTACATAAATGTTAAACACGACTTCCCTTTAAACCTTAAAATAAATAACATTTCTGCAATCATTTATCATTTACTTGTAATGTTAACTTTGATTGTCATGGGCCACAAAAGGCGTTACAATTGAGGGACTCAAACACAACTATTAAAAAAGGTTCAAACATTCACTTATGCTCCAGAAGGAAACACGATGCATTAAGAACTTTTTGAATTTGAAGATCAAGGTAAATTGTACTTAATTTGTCTTCTGGGAAACATGCAAGTATCTTCTGTTGTTTCCGAAGGGCAGTACTAAATGGAAAAAAAATTATATTTCAGCAAAATAAGAAAAATTGGGACATCTTCATCCTGTTCAAAAGTTTTAATTTATAATGTTCTTAATACATCATGTTTCCTTCTGGAGCATCAGTGAATGTATATACATAATATCTGCGCTATTGGTTTCCGCTTGTAGAAACTATGGCAACACACGTGGACAAAAATGCTGCTGCAGTTAAACTAAATCCATTACGGCAATCACAAATAAAATGAAAATGAAATGAAAAGTGTTGACTGCAGCGTTAAATTTAGATCTGCTCAATGTTGCACCAATAATCTTTTTCTGCGTTTTTACAGTGTTGCGCGTTATAACCAATCACACACGAGTCTGTTGAGTTAAATGTTCTTTGCTCGCTTTCTCTGTATAGTTTATTCGCTGTTTCAATAACTTTGGAAGGTTCAGGTAATAAAAAATACAATTAATTACATCCGTGAACATGATTCGGACATCTCTGGATGGTGAAAATGCAACGTGATCTCATGATAATTCGTGTGTATTTGGTTCTATAAAATGTACATTTACTTACGTTTTTACAGGCACTAAAACATACAATACTGATGTATTTTCAGCCTCAAAACGTACAAATACTTACGTATTTTCAGCATTTAAATGTACAAAACTGACATATTGACGACACCTAAAAATGAATCCTTATGAATATTGAAATCGCGGCATTAATTTTATTAGGTTTTAGTTGTCATATGAATTACCTTGTTTTCAATTGCATTATTAAATTGTTTACTCATTTAACTTACTTATGAAATGATAACATTTCGTTTTGTTGTGTGATTTCTGCTGCCAGCTTGTTTCCAAGAATATGCCTACATAAATGTTAAACACGACTTCCCTTTAAACCTTAAAATAAATAACATTTCTGCAATCATTTATCATTTACTTGTAATGTTAACTTTGATTGTCATGGGCCACAAAAGGCGTTTTCTCCGACATGCTGTGACTGACAATAGAACTATAAAATACACCAAAAATGCAACTTAATTACGAAATGAAACAATTTTATTAGTGCGCTGTAATCCACATCTTCCGAATCCATACGACTGCGAGGAACAGACCCAAATCCAA
>NW_015505609.1:4942-11247 GCF_001515645.1 Sinocyclocheilus grahami | reverse complement strand
ACAATTGAGGGACTCAAACACAACTATTAAAAAAGGTTCAAACATTCACTTATGCTCCAGAAGGAAACACGATGCATTAAGAACTTTTTGAATTTGAAGATCAAGGTAAATTGTACTTAATTTGTCTTCTGGGAAACATGCAAGTATCTTCTGTTGTTTCCGAAGGGCAGTACTAAATGGAAAAAAAATTATATTTCAGCAAAATAAGAAAAATTGGGACATCTTCATCCTGTTCAAAAGTTTTAATTTATAATGTTCTTAATACATCATGTTTCCTTCTAGTGAATGTGTGAATGTATATACATAATATCTGCGCTATTGGTTTCCGCTTGTAGAAACTATGGCAACACACGTGGACAGCTGCAGTTATGCAGTTAAACTAAATCCATTACGGCAATCACAAATAAAATGAAAATGAAATGAAAAGTGTTGACTGCAGCGTTAAATTTAGATCTGCTCAATGTTGCACCAATAATCTTTTTCCGCGTTTTTACAGTGTTGCGCGTTATAACCAATCACACACGAGTCTGTTGAGTTAAATGTTCTTTGCTCGCTTTCTCTGTATAGTTTATTCGCTGTTTCAATAACTTTGGAAGGTTCAGGTAATAAAAAATACAATTAATTACATCCGTGAACATGATTCGGACATCTCTGGATGGTGAAAATGCAACGTGATCTCATGATAATTCGTGTGTATTTGGTTCTATAAAATGTACATTTACTTACGTTTTTACAGGCACTAAAACATACAATACTGATGTATTTTCAGCCTCAAAACGTACAAATACTTACGTATTTTCAGCATTTAACTGTACAAAACTGACATATTGACGACACCTAAAAATGAATCCTTATGAATATTGAAATCGCGGCATTAATTTTATTAGGTTTTAGTTGTCATATGAATTACCTTGTTTTCAATTGCATTATTAAATTGTTTACTCATTTAACTTACTTATGAAATGATAACATTTCGTTTTGTTGTGTGATTTCTGCTGCCAGCTTGTTTCCAAGAATATGCCTACATAAATGTTAAACACGACTTCCCTTTAAACCTTAAAATAAATAACATTTCTGCAATCATTTATCATTTACTAACGGTCATTGGCTCTCGCCTGCATTCGTCACAGATTGCGACATGCCGTGTTTCTGTGTTCGAAATTTTGAATGATGCGGCGCGTTCCTTCACGAGTTCACGGAGTGGATCGAGAAATTTAACTGAATAATATTTTCAGCGATTAACAACA
This sequence comes from Sinocyclocheilus grahami, assembly GCF_001515645.1. NCBI lineage: Eukaryota > Metazoa > Chordata > Actinopteri > Cypriniformes > Cyprinidae > Sinocyclocheilus > Sinocyclocheilus grahami. The sequence goes on along the minus strand of NW_015505609.1, from coordinate 10,000 downwards.
TAAATTCTGCTCTGGATCACAAAAACCTACTGTATTCCGCCAGAGAGGACTGCGGGTGCAACGCATCGTTATTTGGATTACTTTTGGTACTGCTTTTGACATTTTTGCAATAAATAAATGATTGTATTGCATTTATCTAGGGTGACCATACGTGCCATTTTCCCAGGAGGGGTCCTGGCCAGGATTTCTATATTGCCTAAAATATCTAGGTTTTGGCTTTGTTTGTTTGTTTGCAGACCGATGACATCAAATATAGAAATCCTGGCCAGGACGTGTCCTGGGAAAATGGCACGTATGATCACCCTACATTTATCTGTCTGTCATGTTTTTCTTATACTGTACAAAAATGTTTAGGTTTATAGGTAGGAGTGGAATTAGCAACTATAAAAATATTTTAATGCTATATTGTTACTAAAATGGTTATTTTCCTGCGTATTTCGGTCATTTGCGCTTTATATTCGCTATATAGTTAGGTTAAGGTTTGGGGGTAGGTTAAAGGGTCTAAAAATCTAAATGGCATATTAATAAAATGATAAAAATGCATGTTCGCTATAAAATGGGTAGGTTTAGGCTTGGGGGCAGGTTAAGGGGTCTAAAAATCGCTTATTGATAAAATGATAAAAATGCATTTATATGAATATCTTGATGATATAAAAGATATGTAAATATTGTAACATTTTTTAGCTAATATTGTAACGTTGAAATACATCTAAACTGTATGTTTTAGCATTAATAAAAACGTACAAAAGTGTACGTTTTGTGCTTGTAAATGTTACGTATTAATACCTACGTATAAACATGAGACCAGGCTGGAAAATTACATCTCCCATTGTTCCACTCTCCTTCATAGCGTTATCAAGCTTCTCCTTTGTTGTTGTTTTGAAAATGCGACCTCTAGCGGCAAAAACGTACATATTATGCCTTTAATCATGTCTAAACATTTATTCAAATGCAAAACTTAAAAATAAGTAAGCAGGTATGACCTGCAATACTCTTTTGAGAAACTAGATACATGTAGATTTATTAAAGATCCATGACCTAGTGGGTAAACCATGGCATTACAAATAAAATAGATTTTTTTTTCCGACCACAAAATTACATTAATTTGCCTCTTTGCATTGTAATTTAAAACAATTTTCTCTATTTTAACCTTAAATAGGCCTACTACTACACTAATTGTAATATAAGTAATAAAAATAAATATTTATAAAAATATTTTAAGTGGTAATTAATGGACTATTGCAAAAATAGTATTTAGTACGAAACGATCTCCTAAAAATTATTGAACTAAATAGAACATATATTTAACTGAAAAAAAAATAGTTACGGTGTATGGTGACATTCTAAGTAAGGAATACCTGAGGGTTAAATACAAGAAAAATATATTAATGTTGCCTCTCCATCACTCTCAATAATAAAATTATACTGTAGCCTAAATGTCATCAACGTAATAATCAATGCATGATATGCTGTAATGTTTACCAAAATTTGCTGCAAATATCAGGGGTCCGTTCTTCATACGTCGCTTATTACATCCGAGATTAAATGTCACATCCAAGATGATATCATCGCATTAATCAGGATCTGGCTAATTTGGTTCTTCGAACGCAGCTGTTGTTGATAATTAGTATGGCTGAATTGAGTTATCTGAGATAATTGCGCGTTCATGGGTTGGTTTAAAAGGGGCTATGTGTCGATACACGAAACCACGATCAGCAATGCAGCGATTGATTGGCGGCAAGACAGCAACTTAATGACATCATATAATGAAAAAAGACACCTGACGAAAAACTTTCATGGGTTGGTTTAAAAGGGGCTATGTATCGATACATGAAACCACGATCAGCAGTGCAGCGATTGATTGGCGGCAAGACAGCAACTTAAAGGGGTCATATGATGCGATTTCAAGTTTTCCTTTCTCTTTGGAGTGTTACAAGCTGATTGCGCATAGATATGTAGAGTCTGCGTAGGATCATGCATGAGCGTTGGACTGTTTCTGGCTTAAGAGACCCCTTTTAAATGAATGTGTTGAACCCTTGCTACATTGTTTGCTAAATTACTGCTAGCACTGCACACAGAAGGACAGTTTATTGTTCCATGGCCATAAAAATAAACATTCCTTGAATTGATGAATGATTATATTGTCTGCTCGGTGGACGGACAGATCAAATAATTGTAATATTGATTCTGCTACAGTTAATTCGAAGATATAATCTAAATATTTATTATGAATCATAACCAGTTATAATTCATCATAGATATTCCCCTTTTTAGAGCTAATAAATAATAAAAACCCTTATACTATCCATCCTAAATAGTATGTGAGATTATAATAAGTGTGTCCCAAAGCATAGTACGTTAAAGTATATGCCAAAAGTCCCCGGATGGTCTACCATTTCAGGTTGATTTTTGAAGTGTGGATCCGTGCACATTCTAATGGCTAAAACTGCCCACAATCCATTGCACTTTGGTGACGGATTCGGTCCAGAACTACAAACACGAATAAAACGTGTTAGAAAAACTATAAACGTAGCGGATGCGCGCGATCGACGGTTAGGTAGAACAGTTTACAAAAAGGGGTTTGAGTTACTAATAATCAACATTTAACCTGGTAAAATAAATTATTTATTGCTATCCGTGTTATATTTCATCTGCAACAGCAATGTGAACTTTTATAAACATCCATTTGGTTTTTAACTTTTAAATGCATCAATATGCAGAAAATATGAGCAGAGTTCTCCACATGAAAGACTGGCAGATCAACGAGCTACTTTTCTCTCCAGTAGGGTAGGAAGTTAAATAAAAATGAAATGTGGAGTTTTAAGCTTATGGACCTGTTGCTATGACCGCAAGTCCAGGATGAGCTTCGAAGAACCAAATAATCCAAGATCATGCCAAATCGTCAACAATCAAATCCAGCTAACTGAGTTAGCGACGTACAACAAACGGGCCCCCGCTCTATGCAGCACGAGCACGCAGTGTGACGTGTCAAAACAAACAGCACGAGGTGTCAGCGATTTCGCCTCTAAGCTGGCTGCTAGGTTCAGCGTAGCCCTTAAGATACAAAGCAATTTGCGCTATGCTGGCCAGAGCAAAGTAGGCGGAGTTTTCAAAACATTTAGCGGGAGTTCTATCCACCAGTTTCCTACGCCCCATGAAGCAAAAGTGGGAGTGTCTTCTGGTTCGAAGTAAACAAGCGGGACATGACACTCACTCATTCAACAATTGACAGTAATGAAAGATTTAGTGATCCAAACTTGCTAACGATGTCGGAACACAACTTCAACAAACTTAAAAATGGTGAAATAACAGTACGTTACCTTTACCCTCCACGGTAGATGGTTGGGAGGATGACGTGAAGAAGTGTCCTCGTATTAAATACAGTAGCATTTTTAGCTATTTTGTAGATTCAGTAGCTTGTGATGGTAAGGCAATGAACAATTTGAAAAGCTCAGAGCCGTATCAGTATCTAAACAGTGATCAAGTCGGTTGGGTGTTACTTAAGGATGTCGGAAACTACCTTATCTAAAAGCGGACATTGAGATGAGCCAGAGCCTACACTTAGCACATCATAAGGCTTAGGTGCTAGCATCAGTGACAAATGATAAAATTAGCACACAGAGTGGAAATTCTTGGCCGAAAATGAAAATTCTGGATGCACTTGGCCGAAAACCGAAACCAAAAATGCTTTGTAATTATTTATTATTTTATTAAATAATATAAAGTAATTTTGTAAGACTTTTTAACTCAACAATTTTAATGACACTGAATTTAAAAAACAAGCCAATGAAATAACCACACTTTTATTGAAGGTAACACTAACAAATTGGACAGAAAATATATAAATATTAAATATCAATAAATTATTTTTATTCAGTATTATCAGAGCATGTGAGCAGAGCATAGGTAGCATAATTTTACATGCGTTGCCCAGTACAGCTGTACTACACCATGTTACAGCACAGTAGCACTATTGCAAACAGGAACAAGAATACTACATAGAAATTTCCTGCTGGTGTATTGAGTGGACTTTGCTTTTCCAGTGAGCATGAGCGAAACGCACATTCATAGAGTGGAATATTGAGCGGAGCGTCACACACCGCTCCATCTCCACAGCGACTGGTTCCAGGTGTACTTTCGGATCAGTAGGGAGTAGTTTGAGAGTTTGCTGGGCAGAGTAAAACCTGGAATCGCATGGATCCATACAAGTTACCGAGAGCCAATTTCTTCAATGGAGCGTCTGGCAAATTTGTTTGAGGTGGGTGATTTATGTTGAAATAAAATGTGATAACAAATCTACTACGTTTATTTCATAGGCTACATACACGGTAGGCTATATTTTGCGGGAGTCCCGTGGTCACACACATCCGGCTCCCGTCCACACGTCAGTTTTTTTTAATTGGAGGTGGGTAAAAGTTTTTCTGTTTTAATTGTACAGATAGTTAGATTTTACTGAACATTATAATGCCATTAATTTCAGATACCTGGCAACTGCTGACTCCTTCACCACCATTGCTTCTAGTTACAGAGAAGGCATCTCCACTGTGGCAGGCATTGTGTCAGATGTGTCCAAGGCCATTTGGGACAGCCTGGTGGATGACTTTCTGCCTGTACCAAAGACTGCTGATTGGCAGGAGATTGCCCTTGGCTTCAAGGAGAGGTGGAACTCCCCAACTGTGTGGGTGCAATGGATGGGAAGCATGTGGCAATCCAGGCACCACAGAATTCAGGTTCCCAGTATTTTAATTACAAGGGAACATACTCTGTTTTACTTCTGGCGGTTGTGGATGCAAGGTATCTTTTTAGGGTGGTGGATGTTGGAGCTTTTGGTAGGAACAGTGATGGAGTGACCCTTGGGAAGAGAAGCTGCATCTCCCAGAAAATGCTCCTCTCCCAGGCACTGATCATGCCTCATGTTTTTGTGGGAGATGAGGCTTTTCCCCTCAGGTAAGTTATATTGATTGCACATAATGGTCTAGTGCCTATATATATATATATATATATATATATATATATATATATATATATATATTGTGGAGTAACAGCGCACAGGGAAAA
>NW_015505609.1:0-4879 GCF_001515645.1 Sinocyclocheilus grahami | reverse complement strand
AGTAGAAAAGTCAATTTCTACTGTGCACTGTGGATTTTCTATGGAAATTGTAGTGAGAAAGGTGTTTCTCAACATGAGAAATCTTGCTTGTTTGTAGGTGACCAAATACTTATTTTACCGAGGAATTTACCAATTAATTCTTTAAAAATCCTACAATGTGATTTTCTGGATTTTTTTTCCTCATTTTGTCTCTCATAGTTGAGGTATACCTATGATGAAAATTACAGGCCTCTCTCATCTTTTTAAGTGGGAGAACTTGCACAATTGGTGGCTGACTAAATACTTTTTTGCCCCACTGTATATATATATATATACAGTATCAAATCATTTGTTTTATATTGGGTCTTAACTCTGAACAGGAATAGTCTCTGGTTTTTACATTACTTGCAGCATCACATTTGAACATTTGAACATTTGCTTTTTTTCACAAATGTTAGAAATATCAAGAATTTATTTCTCGAGAAAACTCAGCCCTGTGTAAAGCAGTCAAGAACTCCATTTCTACTTCACTTCTTTTTTCACGTGACAGGTTTCTGAGACATGGGGAGAGACTTTAAAGAAAAATCTCCTCCTCATCTGCAGACTGGTTGAGCACATTCATCAATTTATTCTCAAACTCATCCTTCTGTGCCTGCCTTTTTTTTGGTCTTAATTGATCCCTGTGGTGCTGGCATAGCCTGTGGAGTGCTGGGTGCTGCAGGTACATGGGATACATGGGGTGCTGAGGTAGATGGAGGCTCCCAGGATACACCAGGAGGGTCTCAGAAGATGGCCAGGACTGCAGGAATAGTCAGGGAGCTGGGAGATACATCGGTCAGGTAAAGGGTAAAAGTTTCAGTTGGGATACTAGGTGGTGATGACTGAGCAGCCAGGTGTGATGGGGTAACCTGGGGGCTAGAGGATTTCTCTTCTAGGGACAGCGACATATTGAAGGAAGTGGCCCTCTCACTGACATGAGGCTCCAATAAACTCATAATGGAGAAATACCTCCATGTGGTCGTCTGTTCTGCCCCTGCATGACTCTTCTTCACCCTCATGGTCTTTCTAAGCTTAATATATTTGTCCCTGAGATTTTTCCATCGCCTTTTACACTCATCCTCTAAATAAGTGGAGAAAATTTGTTAATTTTTTTTTGTAATAACACATTTGAAAACTATACCTCTACCTCAGTTAAGAAACTTAAGAAATAGGAGTTGAGCTATTCAGGGGGACCACATATCAAAACCTAAATTATGTTTACACATATGTGACCCTGGACCACAAAACCAGTCTTAAGTCGCTGGGGTATATGTTTAGCAATAGCCAAAAATACATTGTATGGGTCAAAATTATTGATTTTTATTTTATGCCAAAAATCATTAGGATATTAAGTAAAGATCATGTTCCATGAAGATATTTTTTTAATTTCCTACTGTACATATATCAAAACTCAATTTTTGATTAGTAATATGCATTGCTAAGAACTTCATTTGGACAACTTTAAAAGCGATTTTCTCAATATTTAGATTTTTTTGCACCCTCAGATTCCAGAATTTCAAATAATTGTATCTCGGCCAAATATTGTCCAATGTATGGTTCAAACAAACCATACATCAATGGAAAGCTTATTTATATAGCTTTCAGATGATGTATAAATCTAAATTTCGAAAAATTGATCCTTATTGTTTGTGGTCCAGGGTCACAAGCTACCTGACATGCCTACTTTGAATTTAAATCTGTCTGTCTATGAGACAATCGTTCCATATGATTTCTTAATATAAAATAACTCTGTATGGACCGTACAATACATGCTTATTTTGCAGTTGCATATTTACTTTGCAGTTCACCACATTACAAACTTTTAGAACGGTATTCATAGTGTATTTATAATATCGCATTTTCAATAACAACAGGACTTTATTTTAATGGAGGAGGATAGAGGAGGAAAAAACGACTTTTAACACATGCTGCTGCTGCCCGTGTCCATTTCGCGTAACAAACTGATGCATATTGCCTACCTACAACAAACTACCTGACTTAAAACGGGATGCACCGATACCGATACTGAGCTCCTGTATTGGTACTCATACTCGTTAAAATGCCCCATACCAAACGCCGATACCACACAGCATGTGATAAGCGCCATATTCAGACAAAGAAACACTGACAACAGACAGCAGAAAGGAGTTATGGATGTCTACTACGAAGTATATGTATGCAATGAATATAATGTTAAACATTCAGTATTAACGACCTGTATAGCTGATGTGCGCGAGGTGATAAACAAAGCACGCTGAGTGGATTGAGTGCGCGAGCTTGTCGAGTGAATATACCTTTCTCACAGACATCATTGGAAAGTTTGTAGTTCGGTCGGATATGTCAAAAACAAGTAAGTAAAACAATGCACAAGTTACTAAACGGTAGGGAGAGAGAGAGAGACAGAGAGAGAGAGCAAGAGAGAGAGAGCGCGCAATTCTGTTGTGTGATCTTTGATGTTCAGTCACTTAGCACACATCATTTGAATTAAAACGAAATCGTGAAAATAAAACTATTCATAGGGGCATTCACTATAAACATCATTTATTTTCAACCTTAGGCATACTCGACTTTCTGGCGAAAGTGAAACCAGCAGCCTGTGTGAAATGCGCTAGACTGTACTACTGTTCTCTCATTCTGCATCAGTACAAATACCTGCACGCGTTGCGCGTGTTTTGCTTGCTTGAGTGTTTGTGCATTATATGAGTGGCTTTGGAATATAAATCGCAGCACGTTTCAGATGAAAAAACGCGACTTCTATTTCTGAAAATATCACAGTTAGGAGATTTATAACGAGTGGTTCCCTGCATTATTACAGCAAAGCACGTGATTACAGTACTAAGCCGCTGCAATGGAGCAGCTCTAATGCTATTAAATTAAAGATTATGTACCATAGAGCAAAAAAATTAACAGTGAAAGTAACAAAAACTTGTAAAATACATTTTAATGGGCATAATTAAGTGTGAAAATAACCGAAGGATATACAGTGAAACCAAAAATGATTCAGAGACCAGATATAATTTTTTATATTTTTATACTAGTGGGTGCAAGACACTATAGTTCGTTTATGTAAGTGAGGATAGCAAAATAAAGTAAACTGTGACAAATCATAGCCAAAAATTCTTCATACAGTGGACTACCAGTAAAATTTATACAAATTTGGGTCCAAAAATTATTCAGACCGTGTCTGGTAAAAAAACTGATGTTGAGGTTTTCATGAAGCTGGGTGACAGCATGCCCAGGAGACTACAGGCTGTCATTGAGGCTAAGGGTTGTCCGACAAAGTATTCATAGTTGTGTAAATACTGTCATACTAACAGCTGTCTGAATTATTTTGGTTGATTGTAATCTATTACATACCTTTCTATCAAAATTATCTAGCATTATCAAGATGAATTTGTTCTGACACAAACAGAACTTGTCATATTTTATTACCATTTTCTAAACTATAGCGAATAAACTGTGATAATGTGAGAAATGTTGAAGGTGTCTGAATAAATATTGGTTTGACTGTATCTATTTGATAAATGAAGTTAACCAACTAACATTATACATACCCTTTTGGTTTCTGTACCCAATATTTAAAAAATTTACAAATGCAATAAAAATATCGGTATCGTTATCGGCAAGTACCAAAAAATAAAAGTATCGGTATCGGGCGAGTACTGGAAAAAGTGGTATCGTTGCATCCCTACTTAAAACACATGCCAACTTGAATTGAGATATGTCTCCATGACACAGCTTTTCACCCAATGTCCCTATACGACTGCAAACATGTATTGTATAGCTTATGAAATTCCGACACACACAGTACTAGCTGTTCATCCATTTTGCTTTCCACGCTCGCTTGGTTGCCGCGTTTCTATTGGCCGCTCGGGTAATCATCACAGAGCGCAACGGCGAAAGTTTAACTATTTAGAACTTTGATCACGGTGTGCGTGCAAGATCACCAATAGTTAGCTCCGCTTCGGTTGACGCAGCAACAAATGTCCTCGCACTAGCCATTGAAATTAATGGGTTTCATAGCACAGTGGTGACGTTGCCACATTCTGTCTGAAAGGCCCATAAAGCAAAAAACGCAACCTGGAAAAACTATCAGCATGGATTTTTGGCCATAGTTGATAGGTCCAGCAATGGACAATTGGTACCGATTAATCTACCAGTCGACCTCTAATATTAAAAACCCAGATGTAATTAGGAGTAGTGGTCAACCGATATTGATTTTTTGCAGGCCGATACCGATGCTGATGCCAATATCTTAAGAGAGCAGGGTGATGGTTTGTGGCCAAGGTTTGGAGATTAAATGTTTAGTAGATATTCAAAGACTTGTTGAAATTACATATATGCATATTTGCTGAATGCTGACGGAAGATAAGAAAATATTATAGCGCTTACCTTTCTATTATTAATAATAGAAAAGCAAATACCATAATACTATTTCATACTATTCACTTTGTTTAAGAATTTATTAGACAGAAATGTTAAACAGAAACTATTAACTAATGAAGTTGGACGCTGACGTTCTCAGAGCTGTCAAAATAAAGTCAAGTCAAGTCACCTTTATTTATATAGTGCTTTTAACAATACAGATTGTGTCAAAGCAACTGAACAGCATTAATTAGGAAAATAGTGTGTCAATAATGCAAAATGACAATAGTAAACAATCATTTTTCAGTTAAAGACAGTTCATCATTGAATTCAGTGATGTCATCATCCAGCTCAGTTCAGTTTAAATAGTATCTTTGCAATCATTTGCAATGAAGTCAACGATATCACTGGAAATGAAGTGTCCCCAATTAAACAAGCCAGAGGCGACAGCAGCCAAAACTCCATCGGTGACAGAATGGAGAAAAAACCTTGGGAG
>NW_015505608.1:861858-866934 GCF_001515645.1 Sinocyclocheilus grahami | reverse complement strand
TGTTTTACTTTTACTTTGTTGGAATGGGAGAAGTGAGTCAATTAACGATGGAAAGGGGTGAGGTCTAAATGAAAACAGTTCTCATGAGAGAAGGTTTACAGAGAGGAGAATTACAGGTTACCGTGCGAAGTGGGAATTGTGTCTTCCAGTTGACGGCGCTTCTGGGAATGCTTGTCTGGTGCAACTCGGAGATCAGGAATTGGAGCATCACACTTTCGAGACCGGCTGCTTTGTTGAGCTGTCCAAAAGGCAAGTGAAGTCCACCCAGTGTTGCCAACTTAGCAATTTTGTTGCTAAATTTAGCAACTTTTCAGACTACCCTAGCAACTTTTTCTTCCAAAAGCACCTAGCAACAAATTTAGCCATTTTAAAAAATGTATTTGGCAACCTTTAGCAACTTTTGATAAGAGACTCAGACAATAAAAAGGCACACATTTTCCATCCAAATTACACAAAAAGAGGAAACCACAGATGCCTAGCAATACACACATCACGTGAATCGAGTTAGCTGCTATTTGCAATTGTTCAATTTAATAATAATAATAATAATTTGATAATTTAATAATTGTTAATTTATGATACAGTTTGTTAGTAGCTTGTACCTGCGATTGTTGATCAGTTAGTATACTGTAAGAAAAATGGAAAATCTTTCAGGACATTATCCATTATCCATCATCCATTGTAACCCTGTAACCCAAAAACACAATGCGTAATTTAAAGTTCAGGTAAAAAACCATTACGGAAAATTCTTTCATATTAACATAGTAGATTGTGCCTTATTTTTACAGACTTTTCTTAGAGTGTAGCATACTAACTAACTACTAATACACTGCTTAAAGCATATTAGTTGAGAATGTGTAGAATTACTAGTTTACTAGCTATTAAAAAACTTACATTGAAATCATAAAAAAATTTGTAAGTTTTCAAAACTTCAATGTATTTAAAAATACAGTTATTTATATTCTAATATTATATCATGCATATTATTTTACAAACAAATCTAAATTAACATATAAAATATATTTTTTGCTGAGATTCGATGATGTGACAATTTTGCGTTGTGATTACGCAATGACGTCATTGCGCAATGACATCACAACGTCATTTAGCAACTTTTAGCAACAAATCGACCTTCCTTTAGCAACTTTCTTTGAAAATTAGTTGGCAACAGTGAGTTCACCGAAGACTTTTCTCTTCAGCCACCTTCCATTCTACTAAACTTGGTCAGTGCCTCTACGCTGCACCCTCACACTAGCATTCATCCACATGCTATCAGCCAGACAAGCCACATATACAAACACCATTTACATCTGCACATTTTGTTGTGTGCTTAATGAGATCACTCCATGAAATTAACTGGTTAAGAGTGCTTTTTTATTCAAATAACTGCTTATACAGTGTGTTAAGGTCTCTGCACACTGAGTCCGAAATTTTCGTATGCGTTATTCGTATTCGAAATCCTAAAAATTAGTCACGCACAGAAACCTTGCAGAGTCCGATGCGTATTAATCAGTTGCGAAAAAATTCACAAACAGCACTAAATGGAGTCTTCAAGCAGTGAGGATGATTTTGTTGTCCTCTCGCTTCTTAAAAAAAGAAAAAGAAAGGAAATATTGGGTTCATCCAATCCTGATTCCTGAGATAGAGAAAGGATGGAGAGTTCCCCCTCAGGAGCAGAGGGATTATCACGGGCAGGGCCGTTTCTAGCCAATTTGACGCCCTAGGCGAAATCCCTATTGCCCCCCCCCCCCCCCCCCCCCCCCCCCTACTTAATCATTTGCCACTCGTTAAGCGTTAACGTCCCCTTTAAATAACGTGACGCTCTGCCCTCTATGACGCTGCTCCCATTAAGCCTGTTGGAAGTGATTTAATTGATTCAGCATTTCGACACCTCCGTCAGGATGCATTTAACTCGACAAAGTGGTCTAATAAAGGATGTATTGGCACTTTATTTACTGTACCAATATTTTAAATGGGCCTTTGAACTTTATTGCATGGCAAAACAAAAAAAAAAGTGTTTTGACGACAGTGAAAGACGAGAGAGGACCAGTCCTGGACTTTATTTTGTGTTTTGGTTTTGTTTGTGCGCGACAGTCGTCCGCGAGGGTTTTGAAAAGTGCCAAAGCACTGACAGAGCCCACTGTTCTAATGGCGTTGTTGAGTGCTCCAAATGCAAACTTTGCATGCAACAATCAGGCAGCAATTGACAGCACTCTGATCTAGTGGCATACAGGCATGGTCAGACTGACAGTACTCTAGCCCAATAATGTTGGGGGATCCAGTGGGGGCAGATAACTCAAAATAGGTATTTTCAAAATTATATAATAAATGATCTGTCGAGTATTTTGAGCTGAAACTTCACAGACACATTCTGTTGACACCAGAGACTTATATTACACATTGTAAAAATGGGCATAATATGTCTCCTTTAAAAGTACTATATGTACATATGCACAAACAGACTGACTTTATTTCTACTGCAGGAAGGTTACAGACTGCTACCTCAGCCACAAGCGTGAAGGTCACAGGAGATTTAACTTGGTCTCATCAATGATGAGAAACTGAACTGCATTATGACTTAGATATCAGTGAATGTGCTTTGGGGCCAGTATGCTTTTATCATTTTCTCTTCTCTTTTCACAGAATATGAAAACACTTAATTTAGTGACAAATGTTAAGTTGCTGTAACTGCATTTATAAATTCCTGTATTTTGCTCCCAAATGGAAATGAATATATTCCTGAAAATGCTATAGATGAATCCTAGGACGTGCGGTACTATGCAACATTCTATCATTCATCATCAGAGGTGCCCAATAATGTTTCTGGAAATCTACCAAGCCTGATCAAACACAGCTGTCTGTAATTATCAACTTTGCAGGCTGAAATCCATAATAAGTGATAACAGAATTGTCATTTTTTGCTTTTTAACTTGTTTTATTTTTTATTATTTAACTTGAGTTTAAAGCCTGTACATACACCACGTACCATGTCTCATCATTACCCCCTTCTGGTCAAAACAAGTTACTTCTGCAAAAAGAATAGTGGCAAACTAGAGGGGTGCCTAATCCTGTTCCAGGAGATCTACCATCATGCAGAGTTCATTGCCAGCCCTGCTCCAACACACATTTACATAATTATCAAGTTCTTTCAAGGGGGGTTGGAGTTGCAGAAAGTCTATAAATTGCTGCCACACACATAATAGCGCATTCACTAGTTTAAGATCTCACACCTAAAACACTCAGACTCCTGATATTAAAATACTATTGACAATGGATGACAGAAATAGATACTAATTCTGGTATGCAAATTATGTTCTTTCTTTTTTGGCAGAAGATGAATGCTGATACAAAGATCACCATAGGATTGAAAGACTTTGACTTCTACACTTATTACAATGACAGCTACAGTGAGAATTATGAGTCCTGCTGTGGAGAACTTACACTATGTGATCAGAAGTCTACCATGTACTTTGATTCCATTTTTATTCCGGTCCTTTACTCTCTGGCGCTGGTAGTCGGGCTGGTGGGAAATGGACTGGTTTTGGTCATACTGTGGAAGAAAAGGCGAATCCATTCTGGTGACACCAGAGACTTATATTACACATTGTAAAAATGGGCATAATATGTCTCCTTTAAAAGTACTATATGTACATATGCACTGTAGCGTCTCGACCAATCTGACACACTAATTTTAATTTGATTTAACAAATCAATTATTCATTAGGTTAACAAATCGTCACAGTCCCCTCACTCAATTAACTGGATGCCAGGATGTCTGCTGAACACCAGGCGCTCTGGTCACCATGACAACTAATCATGATATCACTGGTTTTATGACCCCCCAGGAATGTGAGAAGGATAGCCATTTCCTTTAACCAGGAAATTAACGTTCTTAGAATTGACAAGACGGTTGACCCTGAGTGGTCAGCTAAATATCTACAGTGGATCTAAAATATGAATAGTTAATTATAACTAGTTATGGTTAATTATTCATATTTCCCCATGAGCTGATTCGCTACAGCACAAACAGACTGACTTTATTTCTACTGCAGGAAGGTTACAGACTGCTACCTCAGCCACAAGCGTGAAGGTCACAGGAGATTTAACTTGGTCTCATCAATGATGAGAAACTGAACTGCATTATGACTGAGATATCAGTGAATGTGCTTTGGGGCCAGTATGCTTTTATCATTTTCTCTTCTCTTTTCACAGAATATGAAAACACTTAATTTAGTGACAAATGTTAAGTTGCTGTAACTGCATTTATAAATTCCTGTATTTTGCTCCCAAATGGAAATGAATATATTCCTGAAAATGCTATAGATGAATCCTAGGACGTGCGGTACTATGCAACATTCTATCATTCATCATCAGAGGTGCCCAATAATGTTTCTGGAAATCTACCAAGCCTGATCAAACACAGCTGTCTGTAATTATCAACTTTGCAGGCTGAAATCCATAATAAGTGATAACAGAATTGTCATTTTTTGCTTTTTAACTTGTTTTATTTTTTATTATTTAACTTGAGTTTAAAGCCTGTACATACACCACGTACCATGTCTCATCATTACCCCCTTCTGGTCAAAACAAGTTACTTCTGCAAAAAGAATAGTGGCAAACTAGAGGGGTGCCTAATCCTGTTCCAGGAGATCTACCATCATGCAGAGTTCATTGCCAGCCCTGCTCCAACACACATTTACATAATTATCAAGTTCTTTCAAGGGGGGTTGGAGTTGCAGAAAGTCTATAAATTGCTGCCACACACATAATAGCGCATTCACTAGTTTAAGATCTCACACCTAAAACACTCAGACTCCTGATATTAAAATACTATTGACAATGGATGACAGAAATAGATACTAATTCTGGTATGCAAATTATGTTCTTTCTTTTTTGGCAGAAGATGAATGCTGATACAAAGATCACCATAGGATTGAAAGACTTTGACTTCTACACTTATTACAATGACAGCTACAGTGAGAATTATGAGTCCTGCTGTGGAGAACTTACACTATGTGATCAGAAGTCTACCATGTACTTTGATTCCATTTTTATTCCGGTCCTTTACTCTCTGGC
>NW_015505608.1:859983-861848 GCF_001515645.1 Sinocyclocheilus grahami | reverse complement strand
GGTGGGAAATGGACTGGTTTTGGTCATACTGTGGAAGAAAAGGCGGATCATGAATGCTACCGACATCTTTATCCTCCATCTTTGCTTAGCTGACATTCTGCTGCTGCTTACGCTGCCTTTCTGGGCTGTAGAGGCAGTGAAGGGGTGGATCTTCGGCATAGCGCTCTGCAAGCTGACTGGAGCTCTGTTCAAGGTGGGCAAAAGTCTATAGGGTCAGTTTTTTATGGCTGTGTGTTGATTTTGTGAAATTATGGGTTGAATTGATTACAATATTCTATAGAATAGATATGCAGTTGGTGGTATTGAAGGAATATTTCTTTATATTTCGTGTTAAAGGAATTTTTTGATAATTTAAATAATTAAATTTTTAAATTTGAATACTATGTAAACAGTGAGTATTTCAACTAATTTTATGGATTGGCTCTATTCATTTCCATTGCTCTTCTTTGAAACCCAGATCTTTTTTTAATATATGGAAAATTCATTTTGTGTGACACAACATTATGCCAAAAATGCTGTTGATTGAGCTTAACTACTGTACCAGGAATATTGCTTTAATAATCAATTATTGGTTTGCAATTTATCATTGTCAAATCTTTCCCCATCAGATCAATTTCTACTGTGGCATTTTCATGCTGTCCTGCGTCAGTCTTGACCGCTACCTGTCCATCGTTCACGCAGTGCAGATGTATTCTCGTAAAAGGCCAATGGTGACTCACTGTTGCTGCCTGATGGTCTGGCTCTTCTGCCTTCTGCTCTCCATTCCTGATTGGAAATTCCTTGTGGCCACTGAGGACTCCAGACGTCAGGATAGAACACAATGTGTTCCAGAATATCCATCTCATTCTTGGCTTCTGGTCACTCGTCTGCTCTACCATATTTTGGGTTTCATTCTTCCAGCACTAATAATGCTGTTCTGTTACTCTTGCATACTGCTGCGGCTGCGGCGTGGCTCCCAGTGCATGCAGAAGAAGAGGGCCATCCGTGTCATCGTAGCCCTGGTACTGGCCTTCTTCATCAGCTGGACGCCCTACAACATCACCCTTATTGTTGACACCATACAAATCAACGAGACCATCAGTTCCAGTTACCAAACTTCCTGTGAAAGTGCCACAGCATTAGATTTAGCTCTCACAGTTACATCCACATTGGCCTACTTACACGTCTGTGTCAACCCAGTGCTTTTTGTGGGCCTGGTGTCACAGAAGAGCTTTCTGTGGTCATAGTCAATGGACACTTCACACGTCTGCTTTCTGAAACATATGCCATCAAACTAATATACAGTATATAATACAATCATTGTCATCTTTTTCTGCAAACTTTAACATCTGTATCAGTATTCTGTCAGAGCAGTTTGGTTTAAAGTATACAAGCTTTAGTCCTTTGACAGTGATTTTTAGTATGCAGACTACATGATAGACATATATAATATATAGTAGAACTCTTGTTTAATCTTGCTTTCAGAAATTTATCTTCGCACAATTGGCAGCTACTGTATATTCTCAACTGTTTTACATTTCTTATGCATACTTGATGCCTTGCAGCTCACATATTTTACAGAGATATAAAACTAATTTCTATTTTGTCAAAATGGATCACATTCTTGGCAGATGTGTTCAATGGATTGTGAGCAGCTGAAAATCACTGTGAAAATAATGAAAAATTCAATTATACAGTATTAAATTTCAATGTATAACAAACCTCCCTGTATCAGTTTCAGTTGTACTAGCATAAAACCTGTAGCTGTAATGCCAGAAATCTGTTTCTTCATTAATGCTGTAAAACTGCAATACAATAGAAGATCAATTATGAGTTGTGGCGAGAGAAAAGAGGCTCAGACTCAACATGTGGTGAAATAACCCTGA
>NW_015505608.1:858483-859973 GCF_001515645.1 Sinocyclocheilus grahami | reverse complement strand
TGTTTTACTTTTACTTTGTTGGAATGGGAGAAGTGAGTCAATTAATGATGGAAAGGGGTGAGGTCTAAATGAAAACAGTTCTCATGAGAGAAGGTTTACAGAGAGGAGAATTACAGGTTACCGTGCGAAGTGGGAATTGTGTCTTCCAGTTGACGGCGCTTCTGGGAATGCTTGTCTGGTGTAACTCGGAGATCAGGAATTGGAGCGGCAGAAGATGAATGCTGATACAAAGATCACCATAGGATTGAAAGACTTTGACTTCTACACTTATTACAATGACAGCTACAGTGAGAATTATGAGTCCTGCTGTGGAGAACTTACACTATGTGATCAGAAGTCTACCATGTACTTTGATTCCATTTTTATTCCGGTCCTTTACTCTCTGGCGCTGGTAGTCGGGCTGGTGGGAAATGGACTGGTTTTGGTCATACTGTGGAAGAAAAGGCGAATCATGAATGCTACCGACATCTTTATCCTCCATCTTTGCTTAGCTGACATTCTGCTGCTGCTTACGCTGCCTTTCTGGGCTGTAGAGGCAGTGAAGGGGTGGATCTTCGGCATAGCGCTCTGCAAGCTGACTGGAGCTCTGTTCAAGGTGGGCAAAAGTCTATAGGGTCAGTTTTTTATGGCTTTGTGTTGATTTTGTGAAATCATGGGTTGAATTGATTACAATATTCTATAGAATAGATATGCAGTTGGTGGTATTGAAGGAATATTTCTTTATATTTCGTGTTAAAGGAATTTTTTGATAATTTAAATAATTTAATTTTTAAATTTGAATACTATGTAAACAGTGAGTATTTCAACTAATTTTATGGATTGGCTCTATTCATTTCCATTGCTCTTCTTTGAAACCCAGATCTTTTTTTAATATATGGAAAATTCATTTTGTGTGACACAACATTATGCCAAAAATGCTGTTGATTGAGCTTAACTACTGTACCAGGAATATTGCTTTAATAATCAATTATTGGTTTGCAATTTATCATTGTCAAATCTTTCCCCATCAGATCAATTTCTACTGTGGCATTTTCATGCTGTCCTGCGTCAGTCTTGACCGCTACCTGTCCATCGTTCACGCAGTGCAGATGTATTCTCGTAAAAGGCCAATGGTGACTCACTGTTGCTGCCTGATGGTCTGGCTCTTCTGCCTTCTGCTCTCCATTCCTGATTGGAAATTCCTTGTGGCCACTGAGGACTCCAGACGTCAGGATAGAACACAATGTGTTCCAGAATATCCATCTCATTCTTGGCTTCTGGTCACTCGTCTGCTCTACCATATTTTGGGTTTCATTCTTCCAGCACTAATAATGCTGTTCTGTTACTCTTGCATACTGCTGCGGCTGCGGCGTGGCTCCCAGTGCATGCAGAAGAAGAGGGCCATCCGTGTCATCGTAGCCCTGGTACTGGCCTTCTTCATCAGCTGGACGCCCTACAACATCACCCTTATTGTTGACACTATACAAATCAACGAGACCATCAGTTCCAGT
>NW_015505608.1:844020-858056 GCF_001515645.1 Sinocyclocheilus grahami | reverse complement strand
ATTATGGATTTACTTGATAATGAAAAGCTTATGGGAAAAATACCAGCATTGCTTGTATATGAATAACATGCCAAGACAATTATTTCCTTGTTATTTATTTAGGTATGAAACGGTTTAATTATGATAAAGAAAGGTGAAATTTGTACATCTGTATATAACATCTTTTTGTACATATAAATCTCTGGTTACACACTTTCTTCCTTTAATGCTTAATCTCCTTTAATCATTAAACCTTCCTTCTTTATACACTTTACTGGCACATGAAACAGCAGTCTGGGTCCTCTATGCTGTCGTAGAATCCTCTCAGGCAACCACGCTTCCCATTACTGTAAAAACCTGAGCAGGATTTGAACACGGTTTGACATATTTTACACACTTTTATTTCAAAAGGCACCCGCAATTCAGCCTTTGATGTTTCACTCCATTTTCCCCAGTTCACCAACACCTGTAGCCAAAAACACACACAAAACAGAACTCTTTCATATGCACATCTAAGATTGTTAGCCATAACAGTGCTTTAGAAAAAGCAAGATTACTTAAAGCCAACCTTATACTCATGAGGCCTTATGCATACATCATTGCACACATTTAAACCTTAACACACTTACTGGTCAAGCCATGCATAGTGTGCCTTCTGTCTGAACAGGGCCTTGTTTACAACTGCAAGTAAGAGACATATTCATGTAGGCAGCATCTCCATCCTGTAGCACTACTTCAAGGAGTATCATCTCCAAGACCTCCATGGGTAACTGGAAAGTATTTATAAAAGGATTAAGCTATCTGCTTGAATGGAATATTACAGTATTCCAGCACAAAAGAAAAAAAGACATCTTACATCCAAAAGTTGCAACTCTGCAGTCATGCTTGCCTTTTGTGCCTAAAAGGATAGCAAAGAATACAAGTCAGTCTATACATGGTAAGAGAAGGGAAAAAAAGTCTTATTAAATGTCTCATACATTCTTTTCAGTATGCCTCATTTGTCTTTTTGTTGCCCGTCTTTCTTCATCAGACCTGCAATGAAAAGTAGTGCAGGACAGGTATGTGTAATGCAATTCTTTTAAATTATGTACATACAAAGTTATCTCAAACTCAAAGGAAAACAGTTGAGAACCTGCGTTAAAATAAAACAGAAAATCAATATAAACAACATCCACCATTAATTGCTATATTCAAATATAATGTTTTTGAACTGTGTGCCGTTCCCTCAATGTCTTTTTCCAGTCCCAGACAGCACAGGTCTGATCGTTTTAGAGTTGTGTTATATGCAGTTGCCAATGGCTCGTCTTTTCACTTTTCGACATCCAAAGCATTGTTTAGCTAACATTCAGATAAAGATACATAAATGCTCAGGCTGATGAACAGTATTTTGTAAAGAAAAAATCCCTAAACTTACCAACTGCTGTTGCCCCTCATTTGGCATGGTTCCCCAAAATGTTTTGCTTGCTTTAACTACGTTCAGACTTGTTACCACAGGATTTGGACAACATTTAGGGTCACACTGCGACTGGACAGCTGTACATAAGTAAAAGATACAAACAAGTCACTTAAATTTAAGCAAAACTCACAAACTTCTATGAGTTAAAGAACAACTTCAACCTGTATGCATTTCTTTCTCATTGGGAGTTGTATTCAAAGTTTTTGCAAGGGGAAATGGCTCTTAAAAGAGCCTTTGAGTTATAAAGTGAACAACACCACAAAAGAGGAGAGAGATGGAGGGGTGGGGATGACAATGACAAGGATCTGCAAAAAGAAGGAAATCCAGAGAATCAGTATTAGCATAAAATGTTTTATTTTTTACTCGTGCAGGGGTGTTCAAAAGTCGGTCCTGGAGGGCCACTGTCCTGCAGAATTTAGCTCTAACTTACCTCAACACACATGCCTAGAAGTTATTAGTATGCCTAATAAGGTCTTGATTGGCTGGTTCAGGTGTATTTAATTGGGGATGGAGCTAAACTCTGCAGACCAGTGGCCCTCCAGGAGCAGGATTGGGCACCTGCACTAGTGCATATACTGTATAGCAGCATAACAGTATGTAATATAAAAAACGAGCTCTACTTTCAAGGACTGTTAAACGTAATCATACTTTGTTTAATTATTATTAATAAATGTAGTTTACCGTTTATTTTAATAGATGTATAATTATTATTAATAATAATATCTAAATATTTTACATTGAATCATTTTATTCACAGAAAAACAATATAATTTTGTATAGCTATTGTTAATGTTAACTTGTCCTATATTACTTCTGCTGGTTCAGTTTTGCCACTATTTCCTTTTAAGGGGCTTATTTTGGGAACACTATATCCTAATCATAATCCCACCAAAACCACACACACTAATGTTTCTAATGCTGCCTTCACGTGCTCTCGGAATTATCGTAAATACGAGTTTCCTAGGTAAACATTGCACATGAACGCCCTCCCATTTCGAAACTTTAATGCGATGAGCTCGTAGTCACAACTTCAGAAGTGAGAATGATCACATTTCCGACTGAACGTGAAGGCATTTAGACCTACGATGCTTTTGGGAAACTATTTGCGTGATATGGTTGAGTGAGTAA
This sequence comes from Sinocyclocheilus grahami, assembly GCF_001515645.1. Lineage (NCBI taxonomy): Eukaryota > Metazoa > Chordata > Actinopteri > Cypriniformes > Cyprinidae > Sinocyclocheilus > Sinocyclocheilus grahami. The sequence continues at coordinate 855,493 of NW_015505608.1, read as the reverse complement.
AACTACGCGATTTTATTTTTAAACTACTTCACCCTTCCTTTTAACAGCACACTAAACGCCACTTTAGAACTAAAACGTATAATTAAACAAATTAGACTAGAGACGTAGCTCGCCTGTACTCAAAATTCAGCGAAGAACAGCGGAAGTGAAAACCCGCTAGATTCGACATCAGGACGTGACGCCTTTAACCAATGAGAACAGTTGTCTGAAGCCGGGTGCTTCTCCTCACCTCTGGTGCCGTCTCCGTAGTGGGCGCCATGATTTAAGTCGGTGAGGCAAGGTACTGCCCTGGGAAGGTTTCCCAGGCTGTTAAATACACAGATTAAAAGCGATTTTTTTCGTTCAGGTTATGCAGAGCGAAATAAGAACGGTGCTGCATTTAGAAAGAATTCTTATTAACTTTGCTATTATTCTTGAATTTTCAAAGTGGAAACACTTTGCACTTTGCAGTTTCGAATTATGCCTTTACTGTATGACCAAATTTGATGTTTCAGCTGTTTGATCGCGCCGGCGTCTGTGGCACCCGCTCCACTGTGGCATATTTTTGCTCATTATGATATTTTTTCGTCGATACTGGAACGCGCTGTGAACTACAAAGCCTATTTTACCTAATAAGGCTAATAGTTTAGCTTCAGCTACATCGCGAATATGGACACATTTGGATTTGTGCCTGAGAGAAGTAAGCCCAACTTTACCTTACGTTTCTTTATAAATTAATTAGTTTTGGCATGTTTATTGCTAAGCATATATTATTATATACTGCAATTATATTTATCCATTAGAATTATATATTTTTAAATTCTTATTCTGTTCTGATACGGTTAAATGTAAAGGATTTGTTGTAAAGTGAAGGGAACTAAATTATCCTATAGTGTTTATAATGTTGGTACATTACAACATTATTAGGCCTGCCGTTATTATTTCTGAAAATGCAATTTATACGAGACGTATCTTTTTTTTTTTTTCTCAACAAAAAAAATGTTATTGTGTTTTTAAAAGCATGCAGCAAACGAAAATATGCGATTAATCTGTTAAAATGTGTTACTGTGGGTTAACAGATTTACATTAGTAGGCTATTCTTATGCTTGGCTTCACAGAGAGCAACAGAGTCTGGGCCAAATCTCGTTTACATTCACTTCTGGCTTTTTTGTCTTGGTTGCAAATGTTTTTTGTTGTTTTTTTATGTACGATGGATAATTAAAACAAAAATCAGGCGTGTGTATTTATAACATCAATTACTAGGCCTACATTCTTTTTTTCAGAAATGTAAGGAACTCAAAATGTTGTGTGTTTGTAATTTTAATATTTTTATCTATAGGCCTATACAGCAAAACTACAGAGCTTCCAATAGGTTATTTAATGGAGCTGTAAACACGGGAATCTCAGACCGCATGCAATCTTTGACGAACACCCAATTCATATATCAAACTAGGCTATGTTATTAAATTGTACATAGGCTATATATCAGATTATTTTATTTACAAGTTTCATGTTTGTGTCTATCCCGTTTTCCCCCCCGTTGCATCTGAAAATTACTTTCAGAAAAATATTTTTTTTCAAAGTAGCCCCCCTCCAAAAAAAGTGCGGCCCCCCCAAAAATTGTGCCTTTCCCTTCAGAAACAAATATAATCCACTGCGACTTCAGCGGCTCAGATGTCGAGAGTAAATGAGGACTGCTATGTTCATTATTACATCCAACAACAGAACACCTCAATCGCTTAGGAGTCATTCGTGTCTACATCTGCTCCGGCGGTGAAACAATGGCGGACTGATGACAGCTCACTCAGGGCGGGGCTAAGGTAAGACGCCAGTCCAGTCTGTGCTGAAACGCTACTGTCAGTCAAACAATCGTGGGAGGGCCTGGGTCTGTGTGACGTCAGGTATCTGAGATCGGCTCGATTTGAGAAAGGGGAAATTATTTAACGAGATTAAAAAAAAAACATGGGTGGATCTTTATCATTAATAGGGTGGTTGTGTACACACACTGCCAACACACATTTCAGTTCAAACAGCTTGTAAAAGTGCATGTCACATCCGATGACCCCTTTTAAATCAACCTTTAGAATTAAACGGCAGTAGCATGATTTATTTTAAAACATTTACATTTTTATTTGGTCCGAACAAAAGCGGAAGATATGTTACTTACTTGTTCAGATGGCATTTTGTCGGATATATGCCTAGGTAGTGCATATGTGGATGGCAGATCCAGTCTTATTGTGGTGATCACAGATTCATCCAACTCTGAACAAATCAGTCGGTTTGAACGAACCAGTTAAATGAATTATTCTATGATTTACTTATTAGCACTTGACGCCAACTACTGGCAGTTTTAATTTTGTGTATAATACTGTTTAATTTTTCCCACTATTTTATATTTCTAAATTCAAAATGTTATATTTAACATTATTTATTCAATTGTGTATTAAATAGATTTTGATAATAGGTAGGCCTACTTATTTCATTTAATTGGTATAACAGCACAATAGTGTAGCAATGTCCAATCCTCGTCCTGGAGGGATGGATACCCCTGTATAGTGTTAATTGGTGTAATTTAAAAGATGTTCAACATTATTAATCTTTTTTTATATAAATAATTTTGAGAGGGGTGCCTTTTCCCTCACCTGCCTCCCAAAATGTCTGTGCATGGTGATTCAGAATCAGTAGTAGCGATTCAATTAATTACCTCGTTTCGTGACCACGATTTAACTAAATTAAAATGAAGAAACAAATTAGTAGGCTACAACGTCCCCACGATTTACCTTAAACGAGTGAACCAATTAATAAAAAGAAGCCACTAATTAAATTAAGGGAACAAATGAATAAAATGAGGGAACGAATGAAAAAATAGAGGCTATATCTATTTTTTCAGCATGTCATGTGTGGGGTTCCCTATTACAGCCAGGCACACAGGCCTACTCCTAAAAAATGTGAAGCACACTTAAACTCCACTACACTTAAAAAATATCCCCAAAATAACCACAAGATGCCACTGCAACTATGTCACAGTGCATTAACATTTTGTTTAAATGCTTAAAGTATTTTTTTTTCATATAAATCCACACTTTACCCAATGACAAGGCAAAAAGGATTTGTGATAACTTTGCAGATTTGTGATAACTTTAAAGAGATCAAACTGATAAAACAAAAAGAGAAATCTGACATTTCTGACATTCAGATGTGTTTGATACAACACTTGAAATTTTGTTCAGATGAGTCCCATTTCTATGGATAATCTTTTAGATGTTTCTACACTTTGATTGGAGTCTACCTGTGGAGAATTCAACTGACTGGACATAATTTAAAAAGGCACACACAAAATATCTAACAGCTAAAAATGTATCTCGGAGCAGGAAAAAAAAAAAACATGAGGTCACAGAGACAATTTTTTTCACAGACTTAATAGCACATAGTATAGAGCCTTCACAACATGGCTATTTAATTGTGTTTGTTAGGTGACAAATGAATGTGAACATACAGCCATAAGTGTTAATTATCTTTTGAGTTATAAAGTAGTAATAGTAATAGTAATGTATATTTAGCACATTTCATGAGTTCACCTGCCCATTCAGTCTTGATAGATAATGGTAAACTGGTAATGGTTTGCTGTCCTTGAAGGAGTCTCAAACCCGAGACTCAGCTCGACAATGAAATGATTGCTGCTTATACAGTGGGTATGGAAAGTATTCAGACCCCCTTAAATTTTTCACTCTTTGTTATATTGCAGCCATTTGCTAAAATCATTTAAGTTAATTTTGTTTCCTCAATGTACACACAGCACCCCATATTGACAGAAAAACACAGAATTGTTGACATTTTTGCAGATTTATTAAAAAAGAAAAACTGAAATATCACATGGTCCTAAGTATTCAGACCCTTTGCTGTGACACTCATATATTTAACTCAGGTGCTTAAGGGGGTCTGAATACTTTCCGTACCCACTGTATATGCTGGTAATGATGATTGACAGGACTGAATGATTAGGCTCCTCCCATACGTGACTCAGTTCTCAAAAGTTGACAAACCAGTCTAAGACATTTCAAAACAAGTTTGTGTATACACATACTGTAAGAATTAAACAAGTTATTCTAGTGCTCTCAACCATCATCTACCGGGGGTACTACAGCACACACACACTACTTTTTTGATAGCCTACTGGACCAGCCAAAGAAGAAGAACTACAAAAACACATTTCACAACACTGGATGCAAATCATGGGTAAAGAGCACTGACTAAAAAATAGAAATAAAGATCTATTTAACTATCGCAACTATAAGCTGTCAAACGCAGTAACAGAAACACACTACAGGAAAGGAAATGAACACTTAGCAAAAATGCAATTTCCTCATACTGAAACTAGTGTGAATATATAGCTGAAATTCTGAAAATCCAACTACATCTACTCTCATTTTGTTGATTTCCCTTACTGTAATGATGACTCATGGGAAATATCTGATGGAATATTGATGATCTTATTGTCGCATGACAATGCAATCATGCTGTCCTTTTCACATTAATGCTCACCACATGCTCTGTTTCAGAAGAGGAACTGAGGCGTGTCACATGTGGTTATTTTTGTGTGCATGGCTTCAGAACATATTACAATACAAAGAACTTTCTAAGAAACCAATCTATTCAAAATGGACTGTCATCGAAAATGGATCACGAGTATTAAAATGTTTACAGATATGTAAAAAACTACCTAACGGTCAGTTTTTCTCACTACTACACACAGGCCCTTCTGTTGTTCAGGATGATGACATCCTGAAAGTATTTTGAAAGGACACTACATTGCAGTACAGTACAAAGACTAGAGCATATACAATGTCACGTTTTCTCTCTCTGTACACCACGTTGTCTTTTCTGCCTATGGGGATATTCCACTAATGACAATACCAAAAGAATTATGTCTAAAAATCCCAACAACGGCCTTTCCCAATTACTAAATTCACCCTGTACAAGAAATAGCTATGAATATCTCACAGGAAGAAACTAAAGTACTTCCTCCAAAAGGGTTCAGAAGAACACTTGGTTATGCAACATGGAAAAATAATCCTTTATGACCCCATCTCACAGAAAACTACACAAATGTCAAATCATTATTCTCTCATCATTATTTAATGAGGAATTAATACATTCATTTTCAATATATTTTCTTTCATAACCATTAATATTCTGAGCGTTACTAAATTAGTAGAACATAAACTACTAAGGAAACTAGTTCAAAGTGAAGAGAAGAATTTGGGTGGAACATTAAAATAGCACTGTGTTTTTATACACAACACTTACTGTATGAAAGTAACAGGACACACCCTTCCAGAGACCACTGACTTGAAGACGGCTAAAAAAAACAAAAACATGTAAGAAACTGCTAAGCAAGTGTCATGACTTCCTGTCATTGGAGTCAAATTCTAAAATAAAATCTTATTCATCAGCAGATCCGCTGATGCTACTGATTACATTTTGAAACAAATTTTAAAACTATTTCTCCCACCTACAACAGATTTAGTAGATAGAAAGAAATTTATGGTATAAACATGAATGTAACATAGATAATGTTTAAATGGTTGTAAAATGTGACATTTCATGTGTTGTGTAATTGTAATTAAAATTACAATAATTTTCACATAATTACATATATTTAATTTTTTGTAAAATTTAAATGGCACAATTAAATATACACATACTGTAATTATATGCGCATACATGTACAAAAGTTTTGAATGCTGAAATGAAATGAAGATTTCATACAATAGTTATTCAAATTTGACCAAAAAAGAAAAAGAAAATGTTTATTATCCATTGACAATGATTTTGTAATTGAGTGGGAATTAAGACATCTGTTGATCAAGCAAGTAGGCACAGAACCGGCTAATGGCCAAATATTGGCTGATAATTTCAGTCCATTACTAAGAACATTGTTGTAGAACATGTTTGCAAAAATATTCACACAGCACAACAAAAATAAATAAATATAACATTTGACCAAATAAAATTAAATAATTCCCAGTATGATCATTTTACTGATGAAAATAAACAGAATTAAAGTGCAAATGAGTTGGCCAGCATTTCATGTCCTTCTTTCATTTAATGTCGATCTTTTTCATTTCATCCTTTATCATCCATAATGAGAGAATTCTCCAGAATACATGTACAGAAACCTTTAAAAGGACATCATCCATCACTGGGTTATTTCGTACTTAGTGATATCTATTAAATGTTCACATGTTAAATGAAGAATGCATACCATACATTTTAGGAATTACGAGATACAGAACGTCCATCAGTGAATGTTTTATGATCCATGCTTTCATATATCATGATCTTGGGTTTTTATTGTTTGTTTAATGTCATTCACAGGTTGAAGTGAACCTTGTTCCTCCTGGATAGAAGCATTACCATTTACTCCACTAGAGTCCCAAAGCGAAACATCATTACTCTCCATTTTACAAGCACTGAACTTTATCACAGTCAGTACGCGACGACGGAATTCTTTGGAGAGACAGAAGTAAATAACAGGATTAACAACGCAATGGAGAAGTCCAAAAACTGCTGTTATTTTGCTAGCTGTCCACTGCCTCCCTTCACAGTCTTCTTCCACTGCTGAAGGGATGCTATCCATTGACTGAAAAGTGTTCACAATGAAGGTAATGCTGTAGGGTGTCCAGCAGATAAAGAAAACCAGCACGAGGGCTGCAATGATAGCTGTGCTTTGGCCCTTCTTCTTCTGCTGGCACTTTGAGCTGTGCCGTAACTTCAGCAGGACGATGGAAAAGCAGACCAGCAGCACAAGTACCAGTAAAACAAAAAGATGTGGAAGACGAGAGGCAAGACGCCAGGAATCAGGCGGATAATGGTGAATACATTCCTGTTTACCCTGATCTGTAATAGCACTGAGGAAGATCAAATCAGGGATGGACAGGAGCATGCAGAGGACACAGATGATCAAGCAGCAACAGTAAACCACTGGCTTTTTACGAGAAAACAGCTGTACTCCACGGACGATGGACAGATAGTAGTCAACACTGAGGCAGGCCAACGTGAAGATACCACAGTAGAAATTGATCTGAAGAGATCATGAAAAGGAAATAGTTATTATTACTACAATATTACTATAACAGACTGTTAATGACAAATCAGATTCAGAATGTGCAAAAATCATTTATAAAATGTAGTTTAACATGTCATTTCCTGTAAATGTATTAATGTTGGCCTCATATGGCTTTAAAAGCTTTTTTCTTATAAGAATTTTTCTTTAAAGTTTACATTTATTGACTCAAAAAATGTCATGTGCTGCATCCATCAAATATAAAGTAATAACATATTTCTTTCTTTATTAAAAAAAAAATATATATATATATAAAAGGTATATATAAAAGGTACAAGATCTTTTACCGATATTTTGAATATCTTATAATATTAATATCTTACAGTAGTATAAGATTTTCTTAAGAAAAATTCAAATTATTCATTTATAAGTATCATTAATGTATACATTTTTATGGGAGTCACACCACATTACATTTTTAAACATGAACTAACCTTGTCTTGTAATATAAAGGTCAAATTATCTGATATTAGTCTTATTGTCCTTGATATTTTAGTCTTATTGTCCTTGATACACAGTCATGAGGGTCAGCAGTGGTCCTCTCTATGATATAATTTCTTGTTTTATGTTTTTTATTCTGCATTTTATTCCACCAAGTGACTTCGATTCATCAGACAGTGTTTAATAAATAGTAATTAATAATAATAATAAAGTATAAATAATAATAAATAGTTTTGTGCATTGCTTAAAAATACTTTTAACTATTAAGGCTTTTTTCTTCACTATTATATTAGGACAGCTGTATCACCATGATATTTTTTACTTTGTGTCCCCCCAAAAATATCAAAATGAATTTCAATTCAAAGAAGCTCATCATAGAAGATGTGTATTCAATTCATTAATATACAGATTAATATATGTGTGTATTTTAGGATTAAATACATTGACCTAGACAAAAAAAAGCCTCAAGTCACCTGTCTAGGTGTGGATGTCCAAAATATGACCATATAACTCAAAGTTACTGTAAAAGCTTTATTTTTAACTCTTAAAAACAAGCAAACAAAGAAAGAAAAATTTCTTTCTTTAATGGATGCCACCAGAAAATTCAAAACATGTAATTCCACACTTTGCCAGTTTGATTTCAGAGTAGTGTCATTAACTTTCAACCATGGCTGATGGTTGAAATGTGTGTATAATAAAAATGCCACTTAACCCAGTGACAGCTACAAACTCATCAAACGGATACATTAACATGCCAACAGTAACTGACCTCGAACAGAACTCCAGACAGTTTGCAGAGCTCTGTGCCCATGATCCATCCCTTAACCGCATCTACAGCCCAGAGAGGCAGTGTGAGCAGCAGCAGGCTGTCTGTTACACTCAGAAGAAGGACGAACATGTCCATCACACTCAGGTTCAGCGTCTTAAACCACAGTATTGCCAGCACCAGTCCGTTTCCCAGCAGCCCACATAAGAAGCCCACAGAGTAAAGCAGGGGCACGAAGATCGCCAAAGCGCCAGAGACTGTGCTGGACGGACAGATCTCCTTGTACTCATAATCCTCATAGTCGAAGGTGTTGTTATCCTCAAACAGTCCGTGCAGATCCACCTGCATGTTTGACTAAAATAAAAACAGTCCAAGGGTCAATGAGAAACTGTAGATTAATATCTGCCTGCAGCTACTCGTGAACTGAGTTGTCAACAGCGGCGAGTGTTTTTATGTGCAGAGTCACATGCTGGGTATTCACATGATGTTGCAACAATAGCTAACGTTAAATGGAAAGTAAAACTGGGGGTGGGACAGCTGACTGCTGTAGTAGATAAAACTGAGGAGCGAATACGCGCGCACATATAAAAATAAACTTAAATTCTGCGTTGACACTGAACTACTGCTTGAGTTTGCTAATGCACACAGATATGTAGGTTTGTTTTTAAGTTTGCAAACTCCTTAGCTGCTCGCGAACTGTTAATTCCGAAAGTTATGAATATCAAACGCTGGGTTTGTTTGGTTAGTGAGTTACTAGATACAGTTCAAGATATCTGCACAACAAACGTTAAACTTAATAGCGCGACAGAACATATTCATGAAACCGACAGTAAATGAAACTTTAAGTATCTGTAAGGCAAAGAAAACACTTACAGGTGTTGCCATGTTCCTGCTCGTCTTTGTTTCTTTGTCTTCCTTTCTAAGCAGTCCGCATTTTCTTTAGTTTACGTAACCCGTCTATTGGGACTGCAATACATTTGGTTACCGTGTACGCACAGAGTGAAAGACAAGACAAGGAGTAGGTAACAATGATCGTGCCCTTGTTAAATTTCTTCGTCTTAACCCATTACTACATCCGGGTAGCTCACTAGTTACCTCCGCGCACTCTTGCCCCAGCTGGTTATATCTATAAATACCTTACACAAACAAACGTGATAATGTAGCCTATACGCATCCTCCCGCGGTGATTTCAGCAGATGTAGTGCGCCATCTAGTGTTTGAGGGACATTCTACCAGAAATGTACATTATCTGTCCTTGACTTGTTACAGTGAATAAAAAGTATTACATCCAAAAAATGTCTGAAACTGACTGATGGTTGATTTCTGTGAGTTGTTCTGTAAAGGAATATGTCATTCATTAGGTTCTCAGATATTTTTTTAATTTATTAAAAACACTTTTGAAAATTACAAATCCTATTCTTGTCCTTGTCCCCAGCCAAATTGGACCTACAGCTTTCATAGTTTTGTTATGCTAAAAACTGTTATTTAGGGGGAAAAACTCCATCAATAACAAATTTAAGTTGTTATCATTCACATCAACTGATTAAAAACATGAAATTATACATAAATTCTACAAATAAATTCTATTTTACAACTGTCCCCATGTTTTCGGTCAGTCCTGTCACGTTTACGTAAAACTCAACATAAAATGTGTGTAATGCGCCTTTAAACGTATGACTCAAAGGAAGTGACATAATTTGACTGAGGTGAAGCTGACACTGATCAAGGGTGAGTTCTGTCATTGAATTGTATGATTTTAAGCTTGTTTTTGTATGATTCTTTTGAGGAGGACGAGCTAAAGTGTCAGGCCCTGTCACGGTAAAACATCCCAGAAAAAAATCCAAAACATGTCTAAAAAAGTTACTGAAATTCCTTGATTGCATTTTAAGGCTGAGTAATGGCAGTTTAAAATGGCCGACTGTCACATCAGGCCCTGTCACATCCCTGTGTGACGAGGCCTGACAGTCCTGTGACACTGCCTTACAAATGAATGGTATTGTTCTTTTTTATTATCTTTATTGCATATAATATGTATTTAACGCATGCCGTAGTAAAACATTATTTGAATAAATAGACATTACACTGTAAATCTGAAGCTTTTTATGCTCATCGCCAAATTTTTTTATTTTATCCCTCTTTTACCTAGGCCTATGTAGCACAGCATATTAGTATATAAATTGTATCAATACATATGAAGAGTTTATTTGCAAAAACAGATAACTCCTTTTTTTTTAATTTTCTGAAATCATGTTTTTTCATTGTGCATTCCAATTAATCTCAATCAAACTTTAGTTGGGTTATTTTGATTAGGTAAAAAAATAACTAATAATTACAGCTAACTAACACAATAAAAACATGATTTTTGAAAATTTAAAAAAATGGAGTTATCTGTTTTTGCAAATAAACTCTTCATATATAGATGTAATTGTCATCTATATAAGCTTTATGTAATGAAGACTGTAATTATTCCAATTCATACAGATACCATGGTAATATCTACATTATTACCTAGGAAATTACATGCAATTTCCGTTATTACCATGTCATTTCCTAAGTAATAATGCAGATATTACCATTGTATTGCCCTGTTATTACTGAGCCGTAAAATTATGTGGTTCAGTTAAATGTCTATACATTTGCTGTATCATAGTAAAATATACTTTATATATTATGAAGTTATATTTATATTTATTACACCTGCGTACGCGTAGCACAACACGGGGTCATTGTTTTCACTCCTGTCTGAGTTTATGCCATAGAAATTACAAAACCATGTTAGATACAATCAGGGACATGTGACCAATAAGAAAATGCTATTTGTATCAAAGAAATTCATTAGGAAACCATTCTAACATATACCAATTTGTCTGTGACAGGGCCTGACATTTTAGGGGTGAAATGCGTATAAAAATGTATTTATTTCGATCATAAAAACATGCTGAGATGGCACGATATGTGTTTCATATAGATTAACATGTCCTCCATATGACTCAACGTTCAGATTTAAGAATAAGATATTTTTTTTCACCCAAGATTTTTGCAAGTGGAAATGTACGTTTCTGGTAGAATGTCCCTTGATAGTCTAAAATGCAGCTGAATTTAACATTGTCCACAGTGTACACGCTCACACACACACACAAACACAAAATTGTTTTTTTTTT
>NW_015505608.1:807744-843802 GCF_001515645.1 Sinocyclocheilus grahami | reverse complement strand
CAGTTGTTGTGTTTTTTTGGGGGGGGGGGGGGGGGGGGGGGGGGGGGGGGCGGTTGTGCACCACCACTGCCATACAAAAGAACCCTTTAAGCCTCTGTATAACTCTCTCTTAGTTTTAGTTGGGGGAAAGGATTAAAAATCAGCAGTAAAATAAATAAAGTGCATTTCCTGAAGATAACGTGGTTCTCATCCTTTTTGCCCCTAATTCCAGCGCCTCAAACACAAGATTTGTTTTGACTTCAGCAAAGTATAAAAATGCTTCAAAACAGCTTTAGCCATTGTAGTAAATTCCTATTCATAGCAAACATATGAGAGTGAAGTAACATATCTAAAATCTAAAGAGGAGACTGGGGTTCCTCTTATATTTCTACATACCACCATTTGACAAAGGTGCTGTATAGCACCTTTAAAGATAGCACTTTAGGGGTCATATGATGTTGCTAAAAATAACATTATTTTGTGTATTTGGTGTAATGAAAAAAAAAATTAAGGTAAAAAAAAACACATTTTCCACATGCTGTACATTATTGTTTCTCCTCTCCGCCTTTCTGAAACGCGTCGTTTTTACAAAGCTCATCGGTCTGAAAAGCGAGGTGTACGCTGATTGGCCAGCTATCCAGTGCGTTGTGATTGGCCGAATACCTCAAGCGTGTGACAGAAATGTTACGCCCCTTACCATACTGTTGATGCCCCAGGAGCGACGAGACAAAAACATTCAAACCCATTACAAACGAGGCATTTGTTGCATCCAGTGGGGACATAATTACGGATTATAATGACTTATACTGTCTTTTCACGCGTTGCGTTGCATCGCGCCGGTAAACATAAAACCATGTCTGCATTTGTGATCGGAGAAATGACAAACAGCAAGCCTTACTTACTCTACACTGCCCGTTTGAATCATCAGTGGCTAATTCTTTAAATATGAAAACGTACTTACAGACTGAGTCAGAATTATCATATTATTCTGCCATTATTGTCATAATATAATTTCGACCTAACATGGTCATGGTATTTTTATTTTTTTCACTAGATGGCAGCAATCTTACACAAATAGCTACATACTGTATATATTCTCTCTCTCTTTTTTTTCATCTTAAGTTTAGATTTTTTTTGTAGTAAAGATGCATGACCTTCTCTGAGTCGACTTGTGTAGAAAAGTTTTTACATATGTACAATGTCAAAATTCATGCAAGATGATTTAATGATAGTTATTGCTCTTTAAAATTTCTTTAAATAATGATTTACTTCATAAAATCATGTTAGAGTAGCTATATTAGACAGGTTTTTTTTGGTGGTTTATAAAAACATCTCTTTACCAGCAAAGGATTAAAAAAAGAAAAATCAGATGAATTGGACAGAGCAGTAGGCTATCATCGTAACTGTAATTCATCTGTAATATCATCGTAACTCGTAATTCATAAACTGTATAATAACAGAGCTAAAACTGGCAGGTGTCGAGCGCCCTCTTCAGGCATGAGCTTTCATTGCCTATGGACGTCAGTCACCCTTGGCAACAACAACAAAAAAAACTACTACTAAGAACCAAAACGTCATCAGAATGGACGAATTATTGCATCACAATTGAACATGTAAAGTGCAATTAAGCTGTCTTCATAGCGTGTGAAAAAATCCCACTTCCCATTAAGTCAAACGAGCATGTACAAGTGCTTTGTAATCAGAGAGAATAGGAAACCTGCTAACCAGCTTGCTGATGATAATGGAATTGTTGTCCAAAAGATGTTCTTTTATCAATGTTAAAACAAGTACAAAATGCTGTCCTGCATTAACTTTTTTTCCTATTGAATCAGGATATTTGGGTGACATAATGCTTGTCCCACTGAGATCACATCACAGCAATGCTGTGCTACTTTATATTTCTATAATGGGGTCAGAGTTTGGCTATTTAGCATGTACCTCTAAGCAAACCGACATGAACTAAAATCCGCAGAAAGACAATTTTGAAGGTTACGAAAGCTGTGAAATCTACAGTGCCTTGCGAAAGTATTCATACCCCATTCATTTTTTCACATTTTGTTATGTCGCTGCCTTATGTTAAACTGCTTTATATTACTTTTTTTCCACATCAACCTACACTACATACACCAGACTGACAAAGCAAAAACAGAACTGTCACAACTTCGTAAATTTATTAAAAATAAAAAAACTGAAATAAGTACATTGCATAAGTATTCTAAATTAAAGTAACTAAATATTTAGCTGAAGCACCTTTACAGTCTCAAGTCTTTTTTGTTTAATGCGACAAGCTTTGATCATCAGCATTTGGCAATTCTCTGCCATTCTTCACCTCACCTCTTCACCTCTCAAGCTCTGTCAGGTTGGATGGGAGCAAATGCACATTTTCAAGTTTCTCCAGAATTATTTGATTGGGTTCAAGCTCAGGCTCTGGCTGGGCCACTCAAGGACATTCACAGAGTTGTCTATAAGCCACTCTTGCTGTGTACTTAGATTCATTGTCCTTTTGGAAGGTAAACCTTCTGCCCAGTCTGAGGTTCTGAATGCTCTGGACTGGGTTTTCATTAAGGCTAACTCAATATTTTGGTGCATTGAGCTTATCTTCTACTCTGACGAGTCCCTCGGTCCCTGCCACTGAATAACAGGCCCACAGCATGAGGCTGCTACCAGCACACTTTACTTTCGGGGTGGTACTCTTCAGGTGATGAGCAGAGCCTGGTTTCCTTCAAACATGATGCTTGGAATTGAGGTTCATCAGACCAGAGACTCTTGTTTCTCACAGTCTGATTGAAGCGGTTACTTGCATTGGTTTTTCGATCGCTGAAGAAGAGTCCTGATGCGGTAGATAACGGAGGTCTTTTGATGAGTTCGTGAGGAGTCAGCTGGAAGTTTTTACTTCTGGTTCCTCTGATGAAGAAGTCCACAGCGACTAACGTTACTTGAAAGTAAAAGCTGCCGGAAAATAAAACTCAAGAGGAAGGTCTTGAGAGTCCTGAAAGGTGTTGTCTCAAACGAAGAAGAAGTTTTCTGAGCAAAGTTATTTTGGGCTGATCGCTTTTGACAATTTCTATTCTGTGTGTGCTGGCCAATGAGAGACATGGATTTTGAGCGGGAGAATCTTTCTTTGTCTCTTGTTTTATGGCTCATTTGCATGCTTTATGGCCGGTCTGGAATATCCGTAGTTTTAACCCAAAATATCGTACGAGTTATATGATGCGTTTCACAATCACATACTGTACGTCATTGTCCGAGGAATGAAAAACAGGAAATATTGATACCAAGAAGCAACCATTTGGAATAGATTAAACCAAAGATACATACATACACCTGAATATCAGTGTTTTATGGCTTTAACTAATACAAATAACGAGTGGTAACTCATCTAATCTAACAAGGGAATGTACACACAACACATGCATATACCAGATACAATTATAACTGATTAATTATAGTCTAAAATAAAGAAATGTCTTTATGTGTGTGTGTGTGTTAGTTTGGGTGTGTGTGTGTGTGTGTTCGTTTGGCCATTTACAGCTCGTTGTAGAATGTGTTTGAACTCAGATTGCAGGATGCCCGTGGGGGCTGGTTCTAATCTTCTTTGATGGCGAAGAACCATTTGGCAATTTAAAACCCCTATACAACGTAACATCTCTGACCAGAACTGTAATTTATATGCAAATGTCAAAAGGCTAAAAGGGGTCTTTTAAGCCATAAACAGTCCAACTATCATGCATGGTCCTACGCAGACGCTACACTCTACAGGCAGTCCTTTTGACCTCAGGGCTTGGTTTTTGCTCTGATATGCATTATCAGCTGTTAGACCTTTAATTAAGTTGTGCGTGCCTTTCCAAATCATACCCATTCAATTGAATTTGCCACAGGTTAACTTCACTCGAAGTGTAGTAACATCTACAAGCAATATGAATGCTCCTGAGCTAAATTTCAACTGTCCCAGATAAGGGTATGAATACTTATGCAATGGAATCATTTAAGTTTTTTATTTTTAATGAATGTGCAAAGATGTTAAAAACCTGTTTTTTGCTTTACCATTATGGTGTATGGAGTATAGATTGATGTGGGGAAAAAGTAATTTAAAGCAGTTTAGCATAAGGCAGCAACTTAGCAAAATGTGAAAAAAAATGAAGGGGTATGAATATTTTCGCAAGGCACTGTATACCTTCAGAGCTCAGGCTCAGCAAATGCTAGTTGTGGTGCTTACGCGGGTAATAAGAGTTCCAGTCTGACTCACATTTCCTGACCCCCAGACTGCCTTTCTGCTAAAAGAGCATGCTCTGAATTTGCAAGTACTCTTTTTATATTATCATTGTTACCAACACTAACGTCAGAATTTCACTACAGAAAAGATCTGAATTAAAAAATTAAAATGTATTTATTTGTGGAAAACTGTAATAAATTAATAAATACAAACACTTCCAAAATGCTTTCTGAAAGATAACTATTTTAATTTTTAGAAAAGTATTTTTAGAGAGGTATTTTTAAGAGACGAACAAAGGCGATTATACCGTTGGGTTTCCTTTGTGGCTGTCATTCTCAGAATAAAATAGATCTTCAAAAATTTTGGTTTGATTCTTGTAAATATTTGAACATAAACCCCTCCTGGGTTCATTTTAAACCAGGGAAATGTGATGCAGGATTTCGGATATGGGCTGAAAAAGGGTTAAGGAAAGTGCAAGACATGTACAATGAGGATGAAATATTTATGTCCTTTGCAGAAATATCAACCAAATATGGCATCCCAAAGACCCATTTTTTCAAATATCTTCAACTTAGAAGCTTTATATCCTCATCTCAAAATCATTCATTAGATATTCCTGTCATCTCCCCATTAGAGGCAGCAATCATAGGTCACTGTTATGATAAAGGTTCAATTTCCTCTTTGTTTGAATTGTTTGTATCTGGGTCTAATGAATCCTCAGAATCTAAACTAAGATTATGGAAAGAAGATATAAATGATGAAATATCTCTAGAGGATTGGAATGAGGCATGCAAGAAGGCTCAGATACAGACAGTCAACAGTAGCTTGAAACTCATACAATATAAGTGGCTGATGCGAACATATAACTCCTGTTATGTTGCACAAGTTTAATGATAATATTCCTGATACCTGTATAAAGTGTAATGAGGCGAGAGGTACACTGTACCACTGTATATGGGAATGCGAGAAAGTGAAGTCTTTATGGAAAGGTATAATTGATATGATCGACCAAATTCTATCAAAGAAATTACCACTGGATCCTAAGCTTTTTATTCTGGGTATATATCCTATCAATCCTCTCTTACAAAGCAAAGAGGTCAGATTAATTGAAATGTGTATTTTACAAGCTCAACGAATAATTGCTCTTAATTGGAAAAATATCAGTGAGCCAAGAATTGGAAAGTGGATCAAAAAAATGGCATCAAACATGTCAATGGAAAAGATCACGTATATTGTCAAAAAGAAACAAAACATTTTTGAAGATGTCTGGAGACCTTTTACTAATTTCTTAAGGCACAATGTTAATGTTGGTAGCCTGCTACAACAAGCTCTGAGGGAGTAAGGTAATATCATGATCTTCTTTACAGACTTGGGAAACACTCTTTACTTGATTTAGGTATCTTTAAATTTTTATTTTATTTTATTTTATTATTTTATTTATTTATTTATTATTATTTTATTTTTTCCTTCTTTTGTTTTGGGATGGGGTGATGGGAGGGAGAATTTGGTGTAAAATGTTTGCTGTGTTTACATGATTGTTACTTACTGTGTAATCTGCTGTAATATGCAAACTGAAAAAGTAATAAATATATTGTTAAAAAAAAGATCTTTAAGTAATTTTAATACAGATGAAAATAGAGGTGAAACAAGAAATTGAAACAAGTAATTTAAATAGAGATGAAACAAAAGCAATTACACCTTTTGCTCTGGGTTTCTTTTGTGGCTGTCATTCTCAGAATTAAAATATATCTTCAGAGTGTCACATCCTCCGTAGTATAGAGCTGAGGAAGAGTAATAAAAAAGTGACTCACACAAACCTATATTACAAGTTTAATGGAATCTACACTTTATCAGAGGTGGCAACACAGAACTCACAAAAATAACAATAGAAACATTTTACAAAAATTACATTAGGAGAAAGCATCCTGTCATGTTCATATCTATTATGTACAGTATGTGATGTGTTATGCATTATATTATGTCATCTACTTAAAATATCAAACAACAGATTAATAAAATGATAAACAAAACTTAATTTGATGTTACAGCGTTATTTATGAAGAGTATTTATAAAAAATAAAGGTAAAGAAAGTGGATGTGGTGTCTGTTTTCAGTTTCTGTTTGTGACACCAGAACCAGACAACTCAACGAATGATTGTCACGATTACAGCTGCCACAAAGGCAGAATTGTTGATGAAAAAAATTCTACAGCATTTTTCTGAAATCAGCATGTAATGTTTGTAAAATATAAAAGATATAAAATATGAATATATAGCTATATAGAGCCTATAGCTAAAATGCAGCAAAACTGGAAAGAAATTGGTTCATTTTTGGATATTCTCCTTCATATTTAAAAACATGCAGGTAGATCTTTAATAATAACAACAGAAAATTGATGACAAAGTCTCCTCCTCCAACAGAATAGATGTTAAGACTGCGTTAGAAAATGCCTTGCTTCAAAAAAGAAAAAGTTTGAATATCTCTCAGACCACACAAACTGAAATTGTGGTTTCTTCCCAATTCCAGATAAAAACAACCATCACTTCTATTCTTGCACTCTTGTTCCTGCCATTTGCACTCTTTTCAGGCCATGACAGAGAAGTACGAGGTATTCTCACTCTCCACCGAGCTGAATGATCCAGTAGGCCTGCGGGTTGATCCCCGACCGTTTGCCCATCCTGCTAATCCGAGGCACCCCTGGGGTCCTAGAGCAGCCTTGCACATCTGAGCAAGCTCACGACGGAACTTTACCCCCACAAGGCCATAGAGTAGTGGATTTAAAGCACAATGCGCCAACCCCAGGCTCTCTGTCACAAAAGTGCCCACATCTAGCACCTTGTTGAGCGCGCAGGTTTTGACAATGACCCCAAGCATCTGCAAGCTGTCGGTCATCCGCAAGGCATTATAAGGCGCCCAACTGACTACAAACACAATGACCAATGAGATGATGAGCCTCAGCGAGCGTCGTTTCTGCCTACGCGTGGCGTGGCAGAGTGCTTTGAAAATGCGAAGGTAGCAATACAGCATGACCAGTAGGGGAAGTATGAATCCAATAATCATGCTAACCAGCTGCATGCCGATCTGCCATTGCTGGCTGTTCTCTTGAGAAAAATCTATGTGGCACATCAACCGATTTATGCCGTATACATTCACCACATTGCGGTAGTACACATCCACCATCGCCAGTCCCAGGCAGACTCCCCAGATGGTGGCACAGGCCAGCTGAGCGTGGCAGGTCTTGCGTCTCCAGCTAATGTTGATGGCATGTACGATAGCCAGGTATCGGTCAAAACTGATGCAGGCCAGAAAAAGCACTCCACAATAGACGTTTAGCGAGAACAACGCTCCAGCTATTTTACACATGATTACACCGAAGACCCACTCATTGATCCACTCGACGGCGAAAAACGGCAAAGTTATAGCCAGTAGAAGGTCAGAGATGGCCAAATGGAGCAGGAAAGTGTCTGTCAGTGAGAAGGAGCAGGGGCTGTGTCGAGACTGCCGATAGCGACGGATCACGAACAGAACCAGGATGTTACCCACTAGTGCCAAGATAAAGACTAGGATGTAAGCCACGGGGGCAAAGCGACCAAGAATGTCCCATGTTTCCTTCAGACTGCAGGGGGCAGCAGCAGTGTCATCCTCATGTCCATTGTCATCATAGTAAGAAGTGTTTGGGTAGTCATAATCTGTGTACTGAAACAGAGCAAAGGACAATATTCTGTTAAATCAGATTGTTAACTTTTGTTTTTTTAGTACTGTCTTAACACTCACCTCTAAGAATTCTGCAGCTGATGTGGTGTCCTTCATGATGAGCTTCAGAGAAGTGAGACATACAAGTAAAATAGTGGGCACGAGATGCACTCGTCTCTCACGTCGTCTTGTCTTACAGAAAAACAGAGGGAAAGAGAGCGAGACGTCAGACCACAGAAACTGAATCCTCATACAACCACTGCAAAGGGGAACTAGAGGCTTCGTCCACAGGGAAATAAAACTGCACTCATTTGATAAATTTAGACAAAAACATGTTTTTGAAATCCCCAATTTGCTGAGAGCATACATATTCAAAAAGTTTCTTGAAAACACCTTTACAACATCAAGTAAAGTTGGTTGTCAGATCTGAAAGTGTGTGAAATTAAATCTTATACTTTTTTAGGGTAGTTTATAAAGGGTTCTTGGGGCAAAAGTGGGAATAGTCAACTAGAGGGAACTGAAAGTGCTAAGAATTAGCTTTGCATAAGTTTGGCATATACAATCAAACATAAAATAATAATAATAATAATTAGTTTCACCATTATCTTCCATTACCATATATTTTAATTATTTTGATGGATGTGGTGTTGTTACTAGTAAAATCATGGAGAAAAAACACGGAATAATTATTACTTGCAGTAACTTTAGATTGAATGTAAAATAGAGAGAATATTCTCATTTGTTGTAATTAATTTCAAAACCAATATATTTTCACACTGCAGTGAAAAGTCTAAACTCCAGTTTAAAGTCTGGTTAATTATAATTACACATATTTCAAATATTTTCAGAAAAAGTCTCTAGTCTAAAGAATCTATTTTTTAAAGAAGTATCATAGTTGTATAAAGGGCTAACATTAAATATTAGAGTGCAGTAGAAGCAAAAATCTAAGTCTTGTACCTGTTCTCTGTGCTGTCTGTGCAGGGGTTGACTGATCAGATGATGGTCTGATTGTAACTGAATTTGTTCAGGAAACACATTTATCTTAGTGCTTCCTGACTTTTTTTCTCTCTCTTCCTTTTTTGCTCTCTCCACAAAACATACTCTTACTGGAAATATTTTCAACATCACACATCGCATTTAAAGGTGCTTGTAAAACTAAGGAGAAGCGATTTTGATCAAAATATCTTCTCTTTTACTGCTCAAGTCTGTATGATCTCATTTTGAATCTAATGATATTGTGATTCATCTTTCCTGTTGATAGACAGGAAGCCAATAACCTCAGTCTGTTCTAAACAAATTAGTGACATGATGATCTGTTGTTTAGACTATTTACATTTGATCATTTCTGACCAAACAAACATGCACGTAAGACCATTATATTTGTGAGGGTTATCTCAACAAAAGGTTGACACATAAGACTAGTACATTTTAATTTATTTATATTTGCAGTATTTTTGATTTGGGTATGGTCAGTTTTAAACAACAACGCTTATAATCTGGTTTCATAGTCTTGTGGCAGCATTCAGACATTTGAGTCCCAGCTCAATGTCCTGTTCTCTCTTACTCTCCTCCCTGTTTTTTCATGGCTCATTTATCTTGCTCTATGCAATATAAGGCCAGTAAAAAAAAGCCAGTAAAGGTACTGTGACAAATTGCTTTAATTTTCAAAGAACAGCTCTAATGTGGGTTGACACCTTCTCAGAAGTTTAACCACATCCTATCTGGCCTCACTAATAAAAATTCAAAAGAAACAGCCAGATTTTACTGTAAAGAAGCTATGATCTTTATTTCAAACAAAAACTTTAAAGGTGTCATGAACTGCCTCTGTTTTTTATTTTGTAGTTCTCTGAGGTCCACTTATAATATATAATATATCAAGAATTTTTTTTTACATCAAAAACATAATTTAGAAGTAATATGCTATTTTCTGTCCTGTTTTTAACCCCCCTCAACAGAACAAATAGGCGTGGTGGATTGTAGACTCAGAAGTAAATGCTCACTGCTCTGACTGGCTTGTGTATGTTTGAGAGCCTACATTCCTCATAGATGGACACTGCTGTGATTTAGGCTAAAACTGCATAAATACTCATATCAAATGATCTGTTTGAGTGAGTAGCTGTTTTTAGACTAATGAGAAAGTTTTGAGTTCTGAAACTTACAGGAAGTTTTTATAGTACAATGACCTTGTATATGTGAAAAGATCAAGGGAATTTAGGTTTCTCAGTTTATGAACCCCTTAAAAATATAGTATGCTTATCAGAAGTAAGTATTTTAACTCTAAAGTGAGAATTATGTATTGAGCAATGACTGCATGGTACAACCATATTCTTTATAGTGCTTGCTTGATTCTTATTCATGTTCAATTTGATTTTTTTTGCAAATTGTGGTTTAGATTCAGTTACAAGAGCCCATTGTCTACTGTATATAGATCAACGTGTAAAACCAGAGCAGTGTTTTTGTGTCTCAAAATATACAGACATTAATTTAACCAAGTCCACTTGTAGATATTTGTAGATACTTGTAGACCTGAAATATGTATTCACAGATCTATTCATTACAATGTTCCTCCTGGCTTGTGGTAAGGATATGTAGCTCGGAATTTAGGTTTCTCAGTTTATGAACCCCTTAAAAATATAGTATGCTTATCAGAAGTAAGTATTTTAACTCTAAAGTGAGAATTATGTATTGAGCAATGACTGCATGGTACAACCATATTCTTTATAGTGCTTGCTTGATTCTTATTCATGTTCAATTTGATTTTTTTTGCAAATTGTGGTTTAGATTCAGTTACAAGAGCCCATTGTCTACTGTATATAGATCAACGTGTAAAACCAGAGCAGTGTTTTTGTGTCTCAAAATATACAGACATTAATTTAACCAAGTCCACTTGTAGATATGACCTGAAATATGTATTCACAGATCTATTCATAACAATGTTCCTCCTGGCTTGTGGTAAGGATATGTAGCTTAAGACTTTAGTCTCTTTAGACAAATGACTGACTACCTATATGCAGTTTATTAATAGACAGTTTCAAGTTGATAACTTTGGCTTACTTAATATTATTCATTAGGTTTATTGATGACTGATCACAAATCAACCAATGGCAACAATGATAGAATAATTTGTGACCTGCAATGATTCTGTCCACCACAGAGCAGCAGTATTCTCTCTTTTTGTCTGAACGGTATGTTTCAAGTCCAGCTGTAACCTGTGGAAGATTAACATAATTTATCACAGCAAGATATATGAGTAGATGGACATTTGCTCTATATTTCCACTTACCCATGCAAATATGTCAATATATTTATTCAAGTGACCCTCTTTTGACATATAGTCCAAGCAACTCAATAAATTTTTTTAATCCTTCATACTTTATTATTTACTTTTTTTATTTTGTTAATGTCATTAAATTCTGCATCACAGATTAAATAAAGTTAAAATACAGAAATGTCCACACAGCTCTACATTTGAACAGTTGCTCATGTAACTGCACTCAGAGCTTCTTGTTTCTAATGCTAACGAAACAAGGGTTGTGTTTCAGATCCGTTACTTGAACCATATTCAATACGTCTGAAACTGGAGTGTGATTTTGACAATAGAGTTGTGCAACATATTATCTTCAGACATTGTGAAATCATGTGGCCTACACACGTCTGTGTGTGGCTACAGGGACCAGAATAAGGAACTGACTGTAGAACTTGCACAACAGACTTGAAATATTCATTTAAATCTATGTTAAGTAAAACAAAAACACACAGTTAAGTATGCATATGTAATATTTCTTCTTTTCACATATATGACTAAATATGGTGCTTTAAATACAAAAATACAGCAGAGTATCTATATGTAATATTTCTTTTTCTGTTGTTAATTATTATGTATCTCTGTTTCCAGTACATAATTGTACCATGATATGCAACTGCAATCATGTCTATCCCCGGACTGGGCAAATGTCCGCTGTCCACTTAATTTGATTAATTGATTGTGAAATGACTGTTTATAATTATGTGAATTGACTGTCTATTGTGTTACTGCTTTTGTACAGTGTCCTTGAGCTTGGGAAAGGCGCTATATAAATTAAACATATTATAAAGAATTAATAAATGTTACAGCAGTGCAATACATTGGATAAGAAAACCAGAGACATGCCCTGATTTGTAAACAATAAAGTCAAACAGCTCAACAGATTCGCTGAAACCGTAAGCCATTTTTTAACTTACCTTTATCCTCAGCTGCACTTAGATGTCTGAAGATGTGGCACATCTGTTTTAATAACGTAAAAAAAAACTTTGATTATCAGCATCCTATTCATGCAGATTTGAACTGATCTAACAAATTATTTAACTCTTTGTGTATACTGTGCTCATATGTATGCACCTCAACACTCCCAAGTAATGAAAATACACCAAGACTCACTATCACACTTTTGATTTTGGTATATCATTCTCAGATTTCAACCAGAACATGGTCAGACTTGTGGCTTTGACTGTAGGTACCAGTGTCAAGTGTTCTTCCCTAGAAACCTGTCTAAAAATTGTGCAAACAATACACTAGTCACATTCCAGTATATCTGAGCTTCCCTTTTCTGTTACTATAGTGTTTTGTTCGAATATGATTCTTGTGGCCAGTTACATTTAAAGTGGTAAGGAGAAAAGAACATGGTTAGGCCTGCAAATCAAAGTCTAAAAGTTACAGAAATTTTTTTTTCGGTTTCAGTTGTTTTGCTCAAAAAGGGTTAACAGGATGGTATATTTGATGGTTTGGTGCAGTTCAGAGGTTAACAGTGACTTTTTCAACCAGGTATGCTGAAACATCCAACTCTCTACATTGACTCGATGCATTATAGCTTAGGACTCAAAGACAGATTAAAATCAGAGAAAAAATAGAAACACCATGACAAGTGTAAAAGTATGCAAATTTTCACACATTATCTGTAAATGAAATTCATTATCTGATCTTCCTTATGTTGGGTTATGTTAGCAAAAATTGTTTTTCTGCTTGAATGAGCAAATCAAGTAATTTTCTTGTGCATAAAATCGGTCATATATGCCAACAAACTTATCAAAACAGCACAATAACAACAATTTATAGCAACAGAGTGTAGACCCCAAAGCAAGTGTGGATCTGCATGCCGGAATCATATTGCAGACAACCACTATTTAGCAACTGAATAATTTGCAGAGATTTAAATTATGAGAGAAGTCGAAATTACCAAATAAAAAGTCATAATTAAGACATAGTAATAATTATGACAGTAATAATTGTTAGATAAAACGTTTTTGACATAATAATGACTTTTTTAACTAACAATTTTGACTTTTTATCTTATAATTTGGTTTTCCATTTCATAATTTTGGTATGTGTAGTAATTATAATTTACCAAAGCATGATTTTTTTTTCTTATGTGGCAGAAATTGGCTTCCATATATTTCTAACATCAGCTTCAGGATAATACCTCAAATGACAATTAAATGTATTTTGGTGATCACTGCGGCATCTGCTAAAAAGGCCAATGTTCATGCAGGTAAAACAAAGTACTTTTCTAAATGTTGTAGATAATATAATGAAAGTGTGGCGACCTAAAATAGAGCAAAACTCCTCGCCCCAAAATCAAACATTTCAACCTTTAATTTACAGGTCACATAGACCACTAACCACTAGTAAAGTTTCTCCTCCCCTTCGTCAAGCTTGAGGTGATTTCCAACTTCACTTAGATCTATCAGAAATTGAACGTCATTTCCAAGGAAGTGAGACATAGTAACAGGAAGCCTCTCCAAAGAAACAAGTGAGAGAGAGAAGATCTCATTTTAACCATTCTTTCTATTGCTTAGAAATGACATTTATGTTTTACACTAATTAATACTTATTTAACCAATTAAAATATCTCTCTTTGATATAACAGCCATCAAATGATAAATTAGTTTTTATATTCACAGCAAGACAATATTACTGTATTTTTAGCAACAACTTAAAAGTGTAAGTTGTAATTGTAAATCAATACATTGTACCTTTTGCTATGTCTTTTGTCACTCAGTGATGTCATATCAAACAGAAGCAATGACTTCCCAGCCTCAAATGACTGTAACCAGCTACACTGTCTCTCACTGGAGCTCTGATGTCTGCGACTGTTGTGACGACTGTGGAATCTGTGAGTGTGTGTGTGTGAAGCAGGGAGATTCATTTATGAACGCAAATCCATTTTGCTTAAGCTAATGTAACAGTAATAGTGATCAGGGACATGCACAGACATTTTGAGGGGTAGGGGCTCAAGTGGAAAAAAGGGCACTTATATTTATTAAAAAAAATTTCTAAACAAAACATTAAATATATTAGGGGTGTGCGATATTGACAAAAATATATCTCAATATTTTCTGAGATTTTATCGATAATGATAATTAGATGATATTTTGCTGAGTGTGTTATTGTGCTGATATCTTAAGGACTACCGTGGACAGCTGACTCCTAAAGTTTTTGATATTCTTCATATTCTGTGTGGTGATCAGTTCACAGCAGTGATAGAAATTAATCTTTTCCAATAAGTTTTAATTGATTTTTTACCTTTATAAAGCCCTTTTTTCTAAAAGTGTGCATCATCTTTTCAGTCAAATTCTTAAATTGAATCAGTCAATTAGAATAATAAGTCATTTGGGCTGTTACCAAGCAAATGAAATCAGTATTGACAAAATTAATCTTTGCAATGCAGAGAAAACACAGAAGCTGCATCTGAAGTGGCATTTAGATGTATTTACACACTGTTTAATGCAGGACATGAATGCATTTAACCTGCAGTTACAAATGCATTAATACTGTTTTGATATTTTAAACATAAAACGTTGAATACTGATATTTGAAATTATATATATATATAAAAAAGAAAAGATACTTTAAAGGGGTCATATGATGTTGCTAAAAAGAACAGTATTTGGTGTAATGAAGTGCGTTTATGCGGTTTAAGGTTAAAAAAACACATTATTTTCCACATACTGTATAACTGTACATTATTGTTTCTCCTCTATGCCCCGCCTTTCTGAACCGTGTCGATTTTTACGAAGCTCATCGGTCTGAAAAGCGAGGTGTGCTTTGATTGCCAGCTATCCAGTGCGTTGTGATTGGCCGAATACCTCAAGCGTGTGACGCAAATGTTACGCCCCTACCATGCTGTGATGCCTTGTCCCGGCTGGAGCGACGAGACAAAAACATTAAACCCCATTATAAACGAGGCATTTGTTGCATCCAGTGGGGACATAATTACGGATTATAATGACTTATATTGGCTTGCGTTTTTTTTAGGGCTCTGTCTATGAAGACTGGGTGAATGCTGTCCTTTCTGGGGACTCTGTCAGATGGCTCGAGAACAGAAAGCAAGAGGCTAATTTAAAAAGAAAATGAAGAGGAGTAAAATAGATGGCTAATTTAGATGACTGGGATTGTTATCTTTTTCTTCTGTTTGTTTTTAGAATATTCCAAAATATCAATGGTTCTTGTGATCCTTCAAATATATGTATGTAATGCTGCATGAAATCAAAGACACAACGTTGGTCATGTGTTCAATTTTTACACCTTACATTAAATCATGATGCTAATAGGTTTTACATTATGAATCAACTTTTTGCTTTAGTTTGATGACTTGTCCTTTCACACTTAAATATCTTCCAACTGCTTACTCCAACTTAGGGCTATAATGATGGTGATGATGATGATTATTATTATACATTTATTTGTTTAAAGAAAATATTCCAGATTTCTCTGAATAATGAATCAAAACAATTGGATCAGGCTATGCGATCCGTTGTCTGATCTTATTTGCTCTGGCATGAACATTTTTTGGTTCCTCTTTCTATTCCTGTGAAGGGAATGTTCTGTTTAAAAGAGAGAGAACACCTATGATAGTCTTGCAGAATTATCAGGGACGATTTCATGAAGGTAAGCTACTGAACCAAGTTAAATTTAGTTTAAGTTTCAATCTAAAGGCAAACAAGGCAAAATAGTCAATGTAATAATGTGAATTAATGAAAGATATGAGATTCAGGCTATATAGGATTGCTCACTGGTGAGTCTGAGATTTTCCTCTGTATTTAACCTGTTAATACTAGAGAGAATAATGTGACATGTATAGCTCACTGTCTACTTTGTTTAGCGGGAAAAGTTTTTTGCCTTTGTATGTACTTGAATGTCATTATCGTGAACAACGGGGAATGTGAAAAAAGAGAAACTTGTTAAGAAGAGCTTGTCATGCATTTCCATGAAAACCTTCTTTAAAAAGGTCTTTAAATATTTACCATGATTTTATAGTTTCAATCCATTATTGTATACTTCTTTACATTTTAAGGATGTAAATAGAACAAAAGGGGAAAAGGGTCTGAAAAAGTGGGAAATGGGCAGTTGAGACAGATTATGTGAGAGTACATTACAGAAGTTTGTTTCGGAGTAATGTAATTGCAGGATTTTTTTGTATATCTTGCACTGCATGTATTCAAATAAATTGGATACTTACATCATCTTTAAAGTGATTTTATCATAAATAAATAAGACATCCATAACATGTTCTTGATGCATTTGTTACATTTAAAGAGGAAAAAAATATGTAAGTTTGACTAACAGCATTATGTATGAGTTAATATATAGTAACAGTTTATTTCCAGTTCAAACTGATTATAACCTTTCCCTCTTTTTTTCTAGCAGCTGGCTGTATTAAACTCTAAGTGTTTGCTGCTCAGTGAAGAACCTCATAATGTTGGACTTTCATGAAGGCAGTCAATGGGAGTTACATTAAAAAGTGGAATTGAAAAATATGGCAGATTCTGCGTGTCGAGAACTGATCATAAAGGCAATATTCATCTGCCTCCTTAACCTTGCCTTCAGCTACAGTTTCAGGAGTTGCATTGAGATCCCTGATTCTAATCATAAAACCTTCAGATGTATTAAATGTCATGAAACAGACATAACTACAATTGTGAGTGATGTATTTCCCACTGCAACAAACCTCACAGTTTCTCGGAATAACCTTACACACATTCAAGGCCAAAGCTTTCATCATCTGTACAAACTGACTTCTCTGGTACTAGATGCTAACCATATTGCTAGCATCCACAAAGATGTTTTTAATAACCTGCAAAATCTTCAGATGTTAAATCTGTCCTGCAATTACATATCATCTCTCCACCGTGATGTTTTCAGTGACCTACATAACCTCACAGAGCTGCTCCTGGGAAACAATAATCTCACTTATATTGATTTGTTCCTGTTTTCCAATTTGACAAACCTGCAGATTCTTGACCTACGCAGGAACCACCTGAAAAACTTTTCATCTTTGGTTGAGTGCATAACAAACCTGTCCAGCTTGATACAACTGGACCTTTCTTTTAACAATCTAACCACCCTGCATCACTCCACCCGTCTGCCAAACTCGCTTGCCAAACTTTATCTCAGTGATAATAAACTACACAAACTGGGATGTGACAAGTCTTTCCTAAAGTATGTGAAAGTGCTAGATCTATCAGACAACAAATTACTGTCATCCAAGACTTTTCAGGGCCTGAATCTGAAGAGTATAAAGTACCTGCGCTTGCGCTTTACCAATGTCTCCACTAGCAAGCTTCTTAATTATACCAATGTTCAACCAAGGCACATCGACTTCTCTGGCTTGAAACTGAAGCATCATGCTCTGACTTCGCTGTGTTTTCACCTGCGATATCATCAAATACCTAAAATGGTACTCCAGAGCAATTCCATAAGAGTTCTATACAAAAACACATTTTGTAATTGCTCCAGTATCACTGATCTAATGGACCTCTCGCGGAACGAGATGAAAACCACAAGCTGCTTGCAGTTTCTGCACTGTCAGACCCAACTGAAAACTCTCAAGATAGAACATAACCATCTGACCAGGCTAATGTCCTGCGACACATTTAAAATTCTCTACAGCTTGAAAAGCCTGAGCTATCGTTACAATCGTATTCTACAGGTTAGTGGTTATGCCTTCAGTAACACACCAAATTTAACAAACCTCGAGCTAAACATAAACATAATTGCCTATTTGGACCATAAAGCCTTAAGTGGACTCAGAGATCTTGTCACACTTCGTCTCGATAACAATCTTTTGACCGATATCTACAATGACACCTTTGAAGATCTTACCAACCTGAAAACGCTAAACCTGCGCAACAACCAAATAGCTGTGATTTTCAACTATGCCTTTCAATATCTGTCAAATCTAATTATTTTAGATTTAGGAGGGAACAAGATCACGCAGATGAGGCCACATGCATTTGATGGGCTGAAAAGCTTGGCCAATCTGTATTTAGACAGAAATCGTCTGAAAGAGATAGACAGCACGCTCATTGGGAAACTTCATGCCACCCTGCAGGTGCTGGATTTACAGGCTAACCACATCCTGTATTTTACAGAACATACATACTCGCCATTTATTAATATGTCGAGGCTTCTTGATCTGAAACTTAATGCACAGGAACCAAATGGCATAAACTTGTTGCCACGCGCATTTTTCCGTGGTTTAACTTCTCTCAAAAGTCTTTACCTCACTAACAACCATATCATTGGATTTGGTGCTGAAACATTTGATGACCTGAAAAGCTTGGAGTTCTTAACTCTGGACAACTCATGTGTTGGGATCGCCCAGCTCAAACCTGGTATTTTCAAAAACCTTAGAAAATTAAAGACATTATCCGTTGAGAACATGGGCATTAAATCATTTTCTAAAGAGGTCTTTGGAAATCTCACAGGACTGAAGCAACTACATCTCAATCGCAATGCCATGATGTCTTTGGACATCAGTCTACTGGACAATCTGACCAATCTAACATACATTGACATGCGCAGCTGTCCTCTCAGTTGTGGCTGCCGAAATACTGAACTGCAGAACTGGACCATAAGCAGTAAGAGACTCCAGTTTCCTTATCTTTTCAATATTACATGCCAAGACCATCCAGGCTCCTTTTTTCACAACTTTGACACTAATGTGTGTTATTTAGACATAGCACTCTACCTGTTTTCCTCAACGTTTACATTCACAATCTTACTGAGCTTGATACCACTTCTTTATGTCAGACTTTACTGGAAATTTAAGTACGGCTACTATGTGTTTCGATCATGGTTTGGAGAACAGTGGCGTCGCTTAAGGGACCAGGAGGAGAAATACAATTACGATGCCTTTGTTTCCTACAACTCAGCAGATGAAGACTGGGTAATGGAACAGCTGTTGCCGAACCTCGAGGGTTCTTCATTTCGGCTCTGCCTGCACCACAGAGATTTCGAGCTGGGCCGTGATATTGTTGACAACATTGTGGCTGCCGTATATGGCAGTCGCAAAACGATCTGTGTGGTCAGTCAGAGCTTCCTTCGCAGCGAATGGTGCTCACTGGAGATCCAGCTGGCCAGCTATCGCCTCTTTCAAGAAATGCAGGATGTACTTTTGCTGGTCTTTCTGGAGCCTATCCCTGAGCGGCAACTGTCCACTTACCACCGTATGAGGAAGGTCATGCTCAAAAAGACTTATTTGCAGTGGCCTGGGCCAAACTGTTCTGATCCAAACAGTGCAAAAGAACTGTTCTGGAATCAATTAAAGAGAGCACTAAGAAGCAGCAACACTGGAAGCCAAGAGGAGCAGAACGATCAGAGGAGGCAAGACAAAGAGGGTGCGGACCAGGAGGAAAGAGAATATTTTGTGAATCAGACACCAATAGATGATGAAGTATATTACCTGATGCCCTGATTACACTGGCATATAATTTAATCTGTACAATATAAGAACAAATTTAATGAACTTCAATAAATGTAAATTAAAGGGCTGTAAATTCTGCAGGCTTGCAAACATGGAAAAAATAATCATGGAAAAGATACAAACTCGCCGGAAGCAATTTAGTATTTTTATTAGGAGTTTATGGTAAAAATTTTATATATATATAAATTCAACAGGTAAAATAGCTGTGATCGGTTTACCTTCACAAGAGTATTACACAGTTGAATTCTTACATTTAAGTTTACTACAAGATATTTGACCAAATATAAAATGTAAATTGTTAATTTTGTACTGCTTTATTAAAGAATATCACAAAACCATTTGCATCTTCTTTTTTTTTAGAGAATGCTGAACTTAATGATAAAAGTCCAGACAAGATATACAGAAGAAATCTGATTAAATAAAAAAACGAATAATAATAATAATCAAATAAGTAAATAAACAACCAGCATCCTTGCGAACAAACATTTCCCTATTAATTCAGGAGAATAAAAGACAACTAATGTGTGGTGCTTTTATTATTTCTGCAGCACAACGAGTAATTTGTTTTTAAGCAGTTGCATTCACTCTTAATACCTGTGTTACCAGTATATACAAAAACACCAGAGAAATCATGACTGTACATAATTTGAGCACACTGAACCCTCAAATTCAAATCTCAAGGTGGTGGTCTTTCAAAAAAAAAAAAAAAAGTGTGTTACTCATACAAAGATAATCTTGGCAAAAAGCCTCAATTGTGGCAAACGGCTTTGCTAAAGGTAACGGGGAGGGTAAAATACCCTATCTGGTGTGTTTGTCCTGGGACAGTGAGACATACCAAGACAGTCTGACCTGTGCTGGGTGTTAGATGGATGTGGACAGCGAAAAAAAGGCTTGTATTGAAAGCCCTCTGAGAGATAGGATGCTGAGAATGAGAAGGGAGCCCATCTTTCTCTTTCATCCTGAACTTGCTGCTGATGCGACCAGAATCTGGATCCTCCAAAAGATGCTTGTGGTTTTTGTTTTCTGCTCTCACATATGTGATACAAATTCAAATCAAGATCTTTGTCTTCCCTCCACTGTTGAGAGATTCTTGAGAGACCTAAATTTATATTTTTCAAACTTTCCCCTCTGCTCAGTGACTGCTGCTGAGAATAGGAGTCCACAGGATGATCAACCCAGGTGGGGCTTTTGAGTATAGGGACGGCATGCTGGGTAAAGGTCTGTTCCTGGTTAAAGAGCTGTCTGCTGCGATGATGCTGAGCTCTGATGCAATCCTGAGACAACCTAGCTGCCCTCCACTGGTCAAACTGCAAAGATTAACCAATCAAATTCACATGCAAAATAGCCACACAATCCTCAACTGCAAGCTGTGAATTCTTTTAAACCTCTGTTACAGTCTAGTTTACAACTATTTTGGTATTATTTGGATTTAATTCTTTACTTCGTTACTCACCATGTCAGTGTGTGACTGTCGTGGTTCTTCAAGGGAGAAGAGATTGGACGAGGTCTTCCACTCTTGTATCCTACGTTTCTTAGTGAAAGCTCCTCTGTTCAAGTCCTGCTTAACGTCCTGTGTTAAGTAATCTTGTTGCATGGCACTGTCTAGGATGCAGAAAGGTAATTTAAAATATCCATCGTAAATTATATCCATCATGTAAATGATAAGCATATTTTCTAAATTAAAATTCATATTTTTGGAGTGTATTACGTCAAAAATAGGTGATACAATTGTCCTGATATAATAATAATAATAAAACCCTACAGAGAAGTTTGGCATAATCTGTTATTATTTAAAAAATAATAATTCAAAGTGTGAGAACAATGTATGTTACTACTCTTTACTTGATGGCTACAACATGACTTATTTAAAGACATTTAACTACCATTTATTAATTTTCATTTATGAATTTGGCAAAAGCTTTTTTATCCAGAGTGACTTACACTGTATTTAAAGTGTACATTTCTTGCATTCAATGGGAATTGAGCCAATGACCTTGCCAATGTTTTCATGCTCAACTGATTTCTAAAAGAATTTTCTTCTATTTGTCTGGGTTTTTTTTTTTAAACAAATGTAAAAATTTGACACACCTGTCCATATCTCCTAAAACCCTACAGAGAAGTTTGGCATAATCTGTTATTATTTAAAAAATTATAATTCAAAGTGTGAGAACAATGTATGTTACTACTCTTTACTTGATGGCTACAACATGACTTATTTAAAGACATTTAACTACCATTTATTAATTTTCATTTATGAATTTGGCAAAAGCTTTTTTATCCAGAGTGACTTACACTGTATTTAAAGTGTACATTTCTTGCATTCAATGGGAATTGAGCCAATGACCTTGCCAATGTTTTCATGCTCAACTGATTTCTAAAAGAATTTTCTTCTATTTGTCTGGGTTTTTTTTTTTTAAACAAATGTAAAAATTTGACACACCTGTCCATATCTCTATGTTCCTGTTGAAGCACCTATCCTCATTCTCCACTGTATGGCTAGAAGGTGAACAATTTTCATCTCTCTGTCCTGAGCTGAGCTGAGAAGCCATTTGATTCCTATTCAAGAACGAATGTAGCCTGTGGAGGTTGTGCTCTAACTGGAAACTCTGTCTTTTTTGTAAATCCTGTAGTAGCACCTCTCTACACTCGGCCAGCAGGGGATGCCGAAGGCTTGGCACATGGAGCTCTGAACTCTGGCACAAACGTGTCAGGAGCCTTTTCACTTCTTTCCTACAAGACAGTGACATTTGCTCTCCTTGCTCAACATTGTCTCCTACTTGACCAGCCCCAGAGTCCAGGTCAGATAGAGAGGTTAATGTCTGCGGGTTTTCGAACATTTGCGTAACTTCCATGTTTGGGAATCCCACCGTTGTAGAGTTTTTCTCAAATCTCTGAATATTCATAAAACCATTTTCTTGGTTTTCTTCATCAGGGCATTTGAGATTGCCTGTTTGTGAAACATCAGAGTAATTCATATTAGTTTCAACTGGAGTAGAACATAACTGATAAACCGGTTCATTTTCTGAGGATGACAAAACCACATGTTCAGTTTCTCTTGGGGAGCTACTCGGACTATCTTGTCTTGTTTTGCTATTCGTATCTTCCTTTCTGCTGTTGGCATTTCTGTCATGCTTCCCATCTTCTCTAGATGGTCCCATAGATACATCAACCCCTCTATTAGTCTGAAAACCGCTTGTGTTTATTTCACTAGGCTCTTTTCTTGAACTTTTCTTCCTCTTCACTTGTGGTGGCATATTATTTTCTGGTTCCTGTACTTCATCCAGAGTGCAGTCCTGGACAGAATCAGGTACAGAGGGAGGCAGCGGTGATGTAATGTGCGTCATAGACTGATTTCTTTGCTCTTTTCTCTGCTCGTCTCTCTTTATCTGCTCGCTCACCAGCCTCTCAATATCTATGGACCTAATCTCATGACTGAAAAGTCCTCGGTTGGAAGTAAGGCGTCCTTTAGTTATGATGCTTGGCTTCTGGGGTATGAATGGCTTAGCGAATGCCCTCTCTTTTCTAGAGCAAGCCCGTGGATGATGTGCTTTCTCACCACCTTCTCTTCTGCTGTGCTGAGAACCTGGGTGATACCTGTTTCTCTCCAGACCTCGAATCTGATTCCTCTCCGTCCTGGTTTTAAGATGCCTCACTTTATGTGACGAGTTGCAATGCACATCTGTTCTTATACTGCTAGAGCACACTGGTTTGCTGGTGTGGGCAGCATTGGCTGTATGACATGAAGACTTGGCTGTGCTACTGTGGCGGTCACTGGATGTCTTCGGCAAGTTATGTTTATGTAGACAACTTTTGTTGGATTGGTGGCTCATAAAAAGACTCATGGCTGTATTCGATCAAAAGGGTGCTTCTACTAAATACTGAGCAAAGGGTCTGAATACTTAGGACCATGTGTTATTTCAGTTTTTCTTTTTTAATAAATCTGCAAAAATGTCAACAATTCTGTGTTTTTCTGTCAATATGGGGTGCTGTGTGTACATTAATGAGGAAAAAAAATTAACTTAAATGATTTTAGCAAATGGCTGCAATATAACAAAGAGTGAAAAATTTAAGGGGGTCTGAATACTTTCCGTACCCACTGTAAGTGTCCATAATATAAGGAAAATTTCACTTTACAGCATTTGCCAAGAAAGCTCTTTTTGGTATTCAAAAAATATTTTAAATATTAACCAACAATTTGTGGTTAGTATGAATCATGACAGGATATAAGTGTCCATAATATAAGGAAAATTTCACTTTACAGCATTTGCCAAGAAAGCTCTTTTTGGTATTTAAAAAATATTTTAAAAAGACACACCTTAAGGTCACCAAGGCTGCATTTATTTGATAAAAAATACAATAAAATAGCAATATTGTAAAATATTACAGTTTAAAATGACTTTAATATTTAAAATGTAATTTACTGTAGTAATGTAAAGGCTGCATTTTCAGCAGCTGTTACCTTAGTCTTCAGTGTCACATGATTCTTCAGAAATCATTCTGATGTTGCTCAAGAAACATTTCTATCAATGTTAAACAGTTGTGCTGCTATTATGCATTGTTTTACATTTCAGGATTCTTTGTTGAAAAGTTTTTAAAGAATATTTGAAATAGAAATTGTAGCATGATGTCTTTACTGTGACTTTGATCAATTGAATGTTTAAAGGGGTCATATGATATTGCTAAAAAGAACATTATTTTGTGCATTTGGTGTAATGAAATGTGTTTATGCGGTTTAAGGTTCAAAAAGCACATTATTTTCCACATACTGTACATTATTGTTTCTCCTCTATGCCCCGCCTTTCTGAAACGCGTAGATTTTTACAAAGCTCATAGTTCTGAAAAGCGAGGTGTGCTCTGATTGGCCAGCTATCAAGTGCATTGTGATTGGCCGAATACCTCAAGCGTGTGACGGAAATGTTACGCCCCTTACCATACTGTGATGTACGTGTCCCGGCTTGATGAGACAAAACCAATAAAACCCATTACAAAAGAGGCATTTGTTGCATCCAGTGGGGACATAATTACTGATTATAATAACTTATACTGTATTTTTACGCGTTGCATTGCATCGCGCTGCGTAGACATAAAACCATGTCTGCATTTGTGATTGGAGAAATTACAAACAACAAGAGCTACTCTACATTGCTCAAAACTCGCGTTTGAAGCGTACTTACAGGCTGCGAGTCAGAAGCACCAGACTGTCTTTACAAAGTTGGAATTGCCCCACTTTATAGAAACAGCCTTTGAGCACAGACGGCATTGTAGGCTACTCAGGATCAGGAAACAGCCCTCCATAAAATGCGCTGGACACATCTGAATATTTGGGTTAAACTGTTCTGGAACAGTGTTGTAAATACAACTTAACCACTGATTTGTAGTTGTGTCCTCTTTTGGAAGGCCAAAGAAAGTAGTTTTGCTTTCACAACGAAACACACAGCGTCTCCACGACAAGGCTGCGGCAGCAACAATACTACAGCGAGAATAAAAGTTACGCCTTTTTTCTTTGCGTGAACATTTGGGCGGCGTTATGCAAATCTTCCCACACAGTGACGTAGACATGTGGGTGTGTGTTTAAACAAGGTGTTTTAAGAGGGCGTGGACGAGTCTTAACTTTTATAAAGAATATCTCTTTGGATTTGAGACTTTAGTCTTTGCAACTTTAGGGATCTCATCTATTCACGAACAGCTTGTAACACTCCAAAGAGAAAGGAAAAATTGAAATGGCATCATATGACCCCTTTAAAAAAACAATTCATATATCATTTTTTGGGGGCATGACATTTTACAGCCTGAACTAGCCAAAGAGGGCGTGGACGAGTCTTAACTTTTATAAAGAATATCTCTTTGGATTTGAGACTTTAGTCTTTGCAACTTTAGGGATCTCATCTATTCACGAACAGCTTGTAACACTCCAAAGAGAAAGGAAAAATGGCATCATATGACCCCTTTAAAAAAACAATTCATATATAATTTTTTGGGGGCATGACATTTTACAGCCTGAACTAGCCATAAAAAATATCAAGATGAATTAAATTTAGATATTAAACGTGCTTATAAATTACTTTAATCATGTGTGTATCTATGTGATTAAAGTAACAACAGTTGCTTTCAGAAAACATTCTTCAGTGGCTGTCAGTCTGAAACCGACAGGTCTCCTTGAGCTGTATGAACTGAAGTCAGTTGATACTGTGTCACTGCACAAGTACTGTTAAATACTTCTTGGCACCTACAATCTGATAAGCCTTGCAAACTCGGCTGGGACATGTTATGGTGTACACAAAAAAGTGTTAGGTGACACTTGAGATCATGCTGAGTGATTCAGCCTGTTGAAGATGGAATTACAGTTCCAGGATCTCTGTAAATCAGTGAGTGTCAAGACAACCCATCTGTACTTTAGTTCTTTTTAGAAGTTTTAATAACCCAAATGTCGAGCACAACATGTCTTATATGTCAGCATGTGACAGGTAGATTTACAGGTAGAATCTGATTTCTCTTTATTCCATCTTATCTGAAAGCCCACTTTAAGGCACTTATATTTCTGCATCACTTTGAACTGATATTCGCAGTCTGCTTAACACAATACGGTTTCATATCAAAACTGCCACGTTTTTCTACAAATGTGAATCACACCTGCACAGCAATTCTGGAGAATTTTGTACCATTCTTCTTAATGAAACGGTTTTATTTCAGCCATATTCTTAGTAATGCCAATGCATCTCAGTTGGGTTGAGGTTAGAACTCTTGACCAAGAAAAGATGTTTTTCCATTTTCGTTCATCAGTGATACAATACTTTTAGTGAGACCAACATGTCTTTTCAGTTTAATGAATCTGAGTGAATACAAGATTGATTATGGTGTGCATGCTTGATTCATTTAGCTGTTAAGGATTTTTTTTGGTCCGGAGTTGTGCATCAAGTTTGACCCAGGGTCTTCTTGTTCCCAAAAACATCCATCATGTTTTTAACATGACATATTGTTGCCTCATCAGTAACCGCATAGTATGTTATTATACTAGAGAAAGGACAATTTATTTCTTCTAAGGTTTAGTGAAACCTGAACTACGGATTCCCATAAAACACTCAAATGCAGAACATTTGGCACTGGACCAAATAGGTCTCCTTTGAACTGAACTCAATTATAAATGTGATATGGTAAGAATAAAAAAAAACATCTGTGAGGGGTCATATCAAAGTTTGAATTACAAAGGAGGCAAAATAATGGATTTCTTTTCCAAAATTGCATGCTGCCCTCATCACAAATCTTGGCAGTTCCCAGTAAACGAGATATGCTGTCAACTTTTCATTTACACTTCATTTCTAAAATTCTATCCAACAAGTTTGGGCATAATCAGATGTGGCTTTTGAGCCCCAGAATTCAGAGCTTTGTCGTATAAATACTGTGTAACCCTAAATTTGAACACGGAGTTCTCTTGAAAAGCAGGAGTCTTGAAGACTTAAAACATTCTTTTAGACAACTTTTCTCATTTTCTGACTAAGCGCTGGTGATAATGAACTTCCAGGTGCTTCTGCTGGTCTTTGCTGTGGTGACTGCCACTAACATCAACTGTCAAGGTAAAAAAATAATAATAATTATGAATACATTTACGCCATGCTATATGTCATTTTCTGTAGTAATATTATTTTGTGTTATTTTTATATTGCGTTAGTTTGCTGTCATGTTACAAAACAACATTTTACCTGTTATATTACTGTTAAATCCTGTAATATAATACATTTGATTAAATTTTGTTTTAAAGAAGTAAAATTCTATGTATAATTTATATGACATTTTGATGTTTCTAAATATCTCCTTTATTGCAGCACAACCTCAGCCGGGAGATTCAAATAAATCTCCAGTGGTCAAAGGTCCCGTCATATCCAGGCAACAGGGCAAGACATGTAGCTGCGTTGGTAAGTGATGATAGTACTCTTTCACTATGCAAACGGTTACAGAAAGTTGCATTTTTTGAAACCTACATAAGAGAGGTCACCATGGCAACAAATGATTTAAAAATAACATTTCGATGAATCACAACATACTAGGAGCCCAAAATCACTTATATTTTCTTATACCTTAATAAACATTTACTGATGATCCTTGCAATTCTGTAGAAAACACTTTATTTTATGTGTTGCTAAATGTCTCTAGTTGTTCTTCTGATGTGCGGTGATGTAGATTTTGGTTCAGAAATTCTCTAACAGTATGTGCTGCCCAAATGTAGTGCTTTGTAGTGTTTTTAAAAGTATTTATTGTATAAAATGATTTATTGTATTGAAATGAGTCCTAGTCATTTTGATTGATGTGTTGTTTTCCATAGGGAGAAGAAATGCACTGGAGCAGAACTACTGTCCCTGTGAGCTGCCACGTCAATATAGTGAGTCATGCAACCTGTATTTACCCAGACCATTTTGTTTGTTATGTTAAACCTAGCAGGCCATGAAACACTGAGTCAAAAGAAAGCTTTTAAAATAATTGTACAAAAGTTACTATTTTTTTGGAAGTTATAATACATATATACATCTCTATTGTTTTATTTTCAGGAATCCTCAGTAAAGAGCAGAAAGCTTTGTGCCTAAAGAAGGGGATTTCGACACTTAAAAAGTGCCAACAGTTGATTGGAGGAAACAGGAAGGCGAAAAAAGGCATCAGTATGCCAATTTAACCCACAGTCACTATACTCACCAACTATACACCCCCATCATTTTAAACATGTACTTATCACACCATATCTTAAGTAGTGTATACTGAACTATTTTTGTATCTCTTATATTCAATAACATTTATTCTAGGCAATGTTCTACATTCAGGTTTTACAATTGTAAAAAAAAAAGAAAAAAAAAGCACGTACTGGAAAAAGACATGCAAGTGCATTTAAAAATAAAGCATGTTGATAAAGAGAGAAATTAATTTGAATGGTTTACTTTTATTTGGTCTATAAATAAAGTGTATAACATTTCACATGTTTTGATCTTTTAAATAACTGTAAAATGCATTTATAATTTGGAAATAAGCACACAGAAGGCATATAATATTTCTATAAGAAAAGATTGTACTATTGTGAAATATAAGACACATTTGGGAAGCAAACAGAAAGGTCATTTGGATAATTGGTCATTCAGATAAAATTTGCCTGGATTTTCTGTATATTAGGTTTTCCAGATAGAGATTTAAAACCAGAGCTACAAGTAAGAAAATAATCCAGAATTTATTAATTTCAGCAGATTTAATTACAGTACAGCATTCATGTCTTAAATTACCGTCCAATTAATGATGGTAATAAATGTATGAATATACATATATATGATATAGCTTTTAGAAGATAAATATATAGGCAAATAATGCAGTATGATTAATTAAAATGTAATCCTTTTTTTTTTTCTTTTTTTTACTTTGTACTTGCCAAAAGAGTGTTCGGTTTAATAAATGCTCATACCTGCCTTACACATGATGTTTTTAATATGTTTTCAAATTAAGAAGCAGTTCCACTAATCTGGGCTGAATGATCTTGCCAGTGCGATTTTTTCTTGCTGCTTTTAAGTGATAAATGTACCTACAAGCCTCATTCAGGCCTCAAAGACAGATGGCATGTTCACAGCAATATCAGTATTAGAGCCATTCATCCAGTACAGGGATCAGCAAAACGAGCAGAGCCATCAACATCACACTTGCCTGGACACTGACAGCAGCGTCAGGTTCTGGAGAAAAGACAGAGGAAATGATGATCTGTTATTAGGTTACTTCAAAAAACGC
Source organism: Sinocyclocheilus grahami (assembly GCF_001515645.1). Lineage (NCBI taxonomy): Eukaryota > Metazoa > Chordata > Actinopteri > Cypriniformes > Cyprinidae > Sinocyclocheilus > Sinocyclocheilus grahami. Next base: position 814,426 of record NW_015505608.1, on the reverse strand, counting down.
GGCATGAAAATGCATTTTCTGACAGTTAACTTTTATTTTACATGTTAACTGCTGTGTGTGAATTTGGGCTAATGCTCACAATTGACGACTTGGCTGGTGTAGACTGTCACATTGGTCAATGGGTTTTTGGCCACACAGGTTTAATTGCTGCCCAAGACAGAGTTTATGGGAAGTACTATGGAAGATTCATTTCCCACTACTGTGTTGTTTTCGAGGATCCAGTGATACACAGCTGGTGGCTGAGACACTGCCAGACATGTCAGGATGGGGGGAATCCCAGGGCGTACAATGATCTGCACACTCTGTGGTCCAACTGCCCAATAAACACACAGAGCTTTAGTTCATGCAAAATAAGTCTTTTGAAGTCAGATTTATATCAAAGTAATTTACAGATGTTTTATATTACTCCCAGATGACCGCAAGATCGTATGGTTGACTGACATGCTGTCTCACTGCGTTCGAAGCGACGCACTGGTATCTCCCGTCATCAGCAGACTGCAAGGCTTTGAAGGTCACAGTGGTGTTATCTGCTGAAAATGTAATGTGAAAATGTTGTTTCGAAGCCAGTGGAGTCTGTTGTAGGCTCCCTTCACATTACAGGTGAGCTCCAGGCTTTGGGAAGCTAGAGGAATAGGATGATCGGGGGTGATGTCCACTGTCACAATGGCCTCTATGGAGTGTACAGAATATTAGACTAGTAGTCACTCACCTTGTGAGCGTACTTAAGTGCGTGTGACGCTTGCTGTGATATTAACATCTGCCCTCTCACTACATGAGGACATAAATACATGAACAACATATCCAGAACTGAGAGTCACTTCATGAGAATTTGACCGTTTCATTTGAGTAAAACTATCCAAGACATGCTAAAATACAGAATTTGGTAACAATAAAACATAAGGTTGGAAAAAATAAAACATTTCATAGTGCCCTAAACATGTATTTTTTGTTAAATTGTTTACATTTCGTGATTTTAATTAATTAGACATGCTTAGTATAATTATAATTAGACCATTTTTTATTTTTAAAAATCCAAAAACCAAAAGCCGCAAACCTAGGGGAAACACTGAATGATTATTATTTTGCCGACTGTACGGACTGTGAAGCCATAAAATACTATGTAGTCTCTACTGAATTGTTCTCTTGGGTGACCAAAAAAAAAAATGCAACAGACCTAATGTCTCTCTTGAGACGGTTCTTTTTTGCAGCGCCACCAGGGTTTTAGGAGTTTTCAAATATATGACTTAATAGTCGGTTCTTTGAACCAATCTTTCAAACAGATGCCCTGGATAATTTGCCACATTTGTAGAGAGAGAATTTCCTTATTACTTAAGCAAAATGTATATAACTTTTTCAAATGATTCCTTTCAATATGTATATGAAAAAGACAATTTGATCTTCAAAGAACATGAAAAGACATCACTGTAAGGTATTATAGCTTACCAATTACAGTTAATGTTGTTGATAGCAGTACTAGCTAGACATTGATACAACCCATTATTGGTTAGAGTGAGTGGGTTGAAGTTCAAAACTGAGTGGTTATGGGTGAAATTGATCCTATTGTCGCCGTATAGGTTTGTGCCATTCTTCATCCACTGAATGTGTTGAACATCTCCACTGGCAGTGCAGGTTAGTGTGAATGGCTGATTGAAGATTGGTTGCTGATTCTTCCTATTCACCGTTGCTGACAGGAACTAAATTTCATACAAAAAAAATCATGAATCACATTCACAACCATTTTAGATTTTAAAAACCAGGATGTTAAACATTTTCGCACTTTAGAACAAATGCATTTGCTGGTTTCAGTTAAGCAAAAATACTGAATTAAATGACTACCATATACAGCTAATGTCACCGAGGCACTGCTGCTTCTGCCTGTAATATTATTGAAGGCCATGCAGGTGTACTCTCCCCTATCGGTTTTTGAGAGAGGTGCAATCACATACACTGAACCATTTTTCACATTTAAGCCACTGAAATACCAGCTGTATTGACTTTGAGGACGAGAGACAGAGGAACAGCTGAAGGTCACGCTGGATCCCACTACTGCTATATGTGGACCAGAGGCTGCTGTGTTGGTTGGGCCATCTAGCAAATACATTAACTGTTTTAAAGGGGTCATATGATGCGATTTCAAGTTTTCCTTTCTCTTTGGAGTGTTACAAGCTGATTGTGCATAGATAAGATCCCTGAAGTTGCAAAGACTAAAGTCTCAAAACCAAAGAGATATTCTTTATCAAAGTTAAGACTCTGCCACGCCCCCCTAAAACAGCTCCTTCTAACACGCCCCCACATATCTACCTCACTATGTGGAAATATTAGCATAACCAGAAAAAAATCGCGGGAAACGCGTCATGCATTTTGCGTCGCCTGGCATGAATTCGCCTCTATTCGCTCTTTGCATTAGGCTTGTTTGAGATGAGCAATATCTGCACAGAACCGATCACCAGTGATCACCGCGAGATGCATGCTGGTTAGAAAAGTGTCGGAGTTACGTCTGACTTGCTCTGATGTCATGCTGACCTGTGCCAAAAAACTCTTGCGACGCGAGGCGGCTGTGTCGGATTGTGCAATCGAGCGCAGTTGCTCTCCACCGACTGCGCTGACCAAAAGCATGATGGGAAACGACTGACTGACGACACAGCTTAATGCTCATTGGTTCAGACAACCGTGATGCTGCATTCTTGTCTTAAATGTTTTTTTTTTAATATCTGATTTCATGTGATTATGTATTTAAATTATGCATGAATATTCCCAAACACCATGAGAGTGCGATCTCTGTGTGATTGTTGTCATATTCTATAAAAATCTAAAATACATGTTTGTATTCAAGTAAAAATGGATGATAAATACGCCTTTCCTATGGAATTAAATAGCAAGCACTTTGAGTGTCTTGTTCATCATATTTATTTTCATATAAAAACAACAGAACTGGAATCATATCATGTTTATTAGCAACACAGCACATGAGTGAGAATAACGCAATATCTGTCTTTGATCTCGTTGGTATCTGTTCCACTTCCCAGAGGTCAGAATTGTCCGTCTTGACTGCGCTTATTTCACTCCTCCCCTCACTGCAGCTGCCTACTCTCGCCTACAATTCAGGCGAGGCGAGGCGCATCTCAAACAAGCCTATTGACTTATGTATGTAATCTACTCACGCGAATAATTAAATTCACATTTGGTGTGAACACACTGTTATATTTACATTCAGTCTGTGTGCAGTTTCTGTCTGGCCAAAAACGGACCGAATTTGCATGCCCTGCTGTTAACTTTGATATTCTTTATCAAAGTTAAGACTCTGCCACGCCCCCCTAAAACAGCTCCTTCTAACACGCCCCCACATATCTACCTCACTATGTGGAAATATTAGCATAATGCCGCCCAAATGTGCATGCAAAGAAAGAAGGCGTGGTTTCAGTAACCGCAGTTAGTGTTGAAGCAGCCATGTCAGGGAGACGTTGTGTGTTTCTAGGCGAAAGCAAAAGCACTTTATTTGGCCTTCCAGAAGTAGATGCATTTAGGAATCTTTAAGATTACTTACAACAGAACAGCAATGCATTCTGTGATGTTTCCCTTTCTGGTTCTGTCTTTACATTTATTTTGAAAGATGAAGCTCGCGATTATGGTAAGGGGCGTTACATTTCCGACGAATGCTTGCTGTGTTCGGCCAATCACAATGCACTGGGTCAGTTGGCCAATCAGAGCAGACTGCGCTTGTCGGAAGGAGGGACTTTGTAGAAAACAAAGCGTTTGAGAGAGGCGGGGCATAGAGGACCTACAATAATGTACAGTATTTGAAAAATAATGTGTTTTTTGAACATTAACGCATGTCAACATATTATGTTACACCAAATACACAAAATAATGATTTTTAAAAAAGCATCATATGACCCCTTTAATATTTTTATCTTTACATTACATTACAAGGCAACTGACAATGAAATGCAAACAGATTTAACCAATATTTTTAACTCATATATAAGGTGAGATGGTGGAAGATGCATTTACAGGATATCATTCAATATATTATTAGAGAAAATAAATGAAAACATTTGCACAAATGTCTTGCACAAAACAGAAAATGTGAAAGAGCGGTATCTTGCTGCATTACTGGGGTAAGATGGTTCCCTACCTGCATGGGTCAAAAAGACTCCCAAAGAATAATTTTTTTTTTAAAGTGTCATTAATGTAAAATAGTAAATCAAATATTTTATGTGCATGTTTTAGTTCAATAACAGACAAAACCGACAGACAAAATCAAATAACAGTGTCCCATTTAGAGTATGAATTATAAAATATTATGGATTCAAATTAAATGATTCAAATCAATTGGCCTATATAGGTTATGAAGAATAATGTTATAGATTGATACAGTAGATGTTAGAAATGCACATCTAACTAAATTATTTATAAATAATAATTATAGATACATTTAATATAACATAAAATTCACAGATCACTATTATCTAATGTCAAAAAAGAAAAAGAAAATTTGATCTAAAAAATGATGTTCAGATAACAAGCAGAGATTAAAGGTGGGGTATGTATTTTTTCAAAAACGCTTTAGAAAACTGAGTCAGGCCGAGTACCAAAACAAACTTGTAGCCAATCAGCAGTAAGGGGCGTGTCTACTCTAGGGATGTAACGATTAACGGTTTGACGATAAACATGATAAAATTCCCCACAGTTAGTTTTTACCGTTTCATGTTTTAATTATCATTAAAATCGTATTAGATTACCGCGATTTGAGCAACTCGCGATAAATAAATACTGTCCAGCATAAAGCACAGTTTTAAGTAACAGTCTCACGTGCGCACACAGCATGCAGAGTAGTTTCGTATTGAGTGAAAAGAGGGCTGAAAAGCTGGGAGGTTTTAAAAGAGTACTAAGGGAATTATACAAATGAATATATGAATGAATTAATTATATGATTGTACCTCTGAAGGTTCTGACTGTCTTCAAAAAGGATTCGATGGCATTTTTTTCATCTTCGCTCTGTAATACCTAAAAGAAGTGTTCTTAATCGCAATACTACTTTGTCCATGGAGGTTACAGGAAATCACTCTAATTAAGCTTTTTCATAAGCGTCACCTAGTGTCAGAGAGTGGATTAACAGAGATTTATGGTGTGTTCACACCAGATGCGAAGCAAATATGCGCATCACGTCACTCGCTCTAGATTACTCGTGGGATGTTTTTCGTGTCACTCGCGTCAGGCGAATTTTCCGCTCAAGTTGAAATTTTTGAACTTGCGCGAAAAACGCGATTGAGGCAAATATCTCTCGTTCGCGGGAAACGCGTCATGCATTTTGCGTCGCCTGGCATGAATTCGCCTCTATTCGCTCTTTGCATTAGGCTTGTTTGAGATGAGCAATATCTGCACAGAACCGATCACCAGTGATCACCGCGAGATGCATGCTGGTTAGAAAAGTGTCGGAGTTACGTCTGACTTGCTCTGATGTCATGCTGACCTGTGCCAAAAAACTCTTGCGACGCGAGGCGGCTGTGTCGGATTGTGCAATCGAGCGCAGTTGCTCTCCACCGACTGCGCTGACCAAAAGCATGATGGGAAACGACTGACTGACGACACAGCTTAATGCTCATTGGTTCAGACAACCGTGATGCTGCATTCTTGTCTTAAATGTTTTTTTTTTTATATCTGATTTCATGTGATTATGTATTTAAATTATGCATGAATATTCCCAAACACCATGAGAGTGCGATCTTTGTGTGATTGTTGTCATATTCTATAAAAATCTAAAATACATGTTTGTATTAAAGTAAAAATGGATGATAAATACGCCTTTCGTATGGAATTAAATAGCAAGCACTTTGAGTGTCTTGTTCATCATATTTATTTTCATATAAAAACAACAGAACTGGAATCATATCATGTTTATTAGCAACACAGCACATGAGTGAGAATAACGCAATATCTGTCTTTGATCTCGTTGGTATCTGTTCCACTTCCCAGAGGTCAGAATTGTCCGTCTTGACTGCGCTTATTTCACTCCTCCCCTCACTGCAGCTGCCTACTCTCGCCTACAATTCAGGCGAGGCGAGGCGCATCTCAAACAAGCCTATTGACTTATGTATGTAATCTACTCACGCGAATAATTAAATTCACATTTGGTGTGAACACACTGTTATATTTACATTCAGTCTGTGTGCAGTTTCTGTCTGGCCAAAAACGGACCGAATTTGCATGCCCTACTGTAAATTTTGACTGGTTGATGAAAAGCAAGCTTATGTGGATTCTACACATTTAAACAATTCAGATAAGTTATCTAGTATTATTTATGGAGCAGATAACATACATATCATTTATCAATCAATTATCATTTTTACTTGTATCTTTTCTTTATTCAGAGGCTGAAATGTGAGGTTTACCTTTTTATTGAACTTTTTCAAAGCTTTATTTGAACATTTACATTACATATTTGAACATGCTATAAACTGTTGTCAAGTCAAGTCACCTTTATTTATATAGCGCTTTTAACAATACAGATTGTGACAAAGCAACTGAACAGCATTAATTAGGAAAATAGTGTCAATAATGCAAAATGACAATAGTAAACACTCATTTTTCAGTTAAAGACAGTTCATCATTGAATTCAGTGATGTCAACATCCAGCTCAGTTCAGTTTAAATAATATCTTTGCAATCAAGTCAACGATATC